>NW_006936896.1:0-2267 GCF_000298275.1 Orycteropus afer afer
TGGTTTCCCTTTTCTTTGTTGAAGAGGGTCTGTGCAATCCTTCTGCCTAGTCCGCCATCTTGCCCCGCCTCCTCAATGTTCAACTATTTTAAGAGGTAACATATGATTAAGAACTAATGGTGTTGAAAGAATACCACCAATAGTATTGAAATGTAACATGCTTGTGGCCCACCAAGGGAATTGGATAGCTTGTTAGTAATGTAAATAAGGTATATGGTACCTTCTCGGGGTGGAACCATGGAAATAGGTGTATGGAACCCTAATGTGGGGACTGGTTACTGTATCATTCTGCTAGGTTTTACAATGAGCCTTTCTAGAGGCAGAAGACCCCTCTTGGGTTTCTGACACAGTGTCACTACGGAAGTAGATTGCCCAATCTTCCTTCTGAGGAGTGGCTGGTGGGTTTGAACCACCACCCCTCTGGTAAGCAGTCAAACGCCTTAGGCACTATGCCACCAGAGCTGCTCCCAATACAGTAGGTATTTCTTGACTGCTGCTTCCATAGGTATTTATTGGTTATTGGTCCAAATGTGAGGATTTCTGTTTTGTTTATCTTGAGGTATAATGTAATCCACACTGAAGGCTACAGTCTTTGAAATTCATCAGCAAATGCTTCAAGATGTCGTTGCTTTCAGCAAGCAAAGTTGTATCATGCATATCACAAGGTGTTAATGAGTCTTCCTCTAATCCTAATGCTGTGTTGTGCTTCATATTGTCCAGCTTCCAACATCATTTCCTCAGCAATAGAGGAATTTAAACAGCAAACAAACCCATTGCCATTGATTCGATTCAGACTCATAAGTGACCTCACTGGTTTCCCAAGGCTATAAATCTTTACAGAAGTAGACTGCCCCATCTTCCTCTCTCGGAGTAGTTAGTGGGTTTGAATCACCAACCTTCTGGTTAGCAGAGTCAAATGCCTTATCCACTATGCCACCAGAGCTCCTTGCAGACTGAATTAAGTGTGGTGAAAGGATACAACCCTGACACACACCTTTCCTGATTTTAAACTACACAATATCCCCTTGTTCTGTTTAATTGACTGACTTGGTCTATCTACAAGTTCCTCATGAGCACAATTGTTTTTGGAATTCTCATCTTTTGCAATGTTATCCATAATTTGTTATGATCCATACAGTTGAATGCCTTTGCATATGCAATAAAATACATGTAAATATCTTTCTGGCATTCTCAAGTTTCAGCCAAGATCCACCTGATACCAGCAATGACATCCTTCTTCCATGCTGTCCTCTTTTGAAGTAGGCTTGAATTTCTGGCAGTTCCCTGTCAAAATACTGCTGTACCCTTTCAAATTATCTTCAGGAAAATACTTACTGGCATGTGATAATCATGATATGGTTCAATAATTTCCACATTTTGTTGGATCCCCTTTCTTTGGAATGGGCAAATCTGTCTTCCAATCAGTTGGCTAGTAGCTGTCTTCCAAATTTCTTGGCATAGTCAGTGAGGACCTCTAGTATTGCATCCATTTGTTGAAGCATTTCAACTGGTATTCCATCAAGTCCTGCAGCCTTCCCCCCCACCCCTGAGACAAAGCCTTCAGTGGAACTTAAGACTTCTTTCTTCAGTGCCATCCGTTCTTGATCATATGTTACCTCCTGAAATGCCTGAATATCAACCAATTTGTTTTGCTACAGTGACTCTGTGTATTCCTTCCATCTTCTTTTGATGCTTCCTCCATCATTCAGCATTTTGCTCACAGGATCCTTCAATATTGCAACTTGAGGCTTGAATTTCTTTGTTCTTTTAGCTTAAGAAATGCTATCGGGAGTTCTGGCAAGATGGTGGACTAGGCAGAGGACTGCACAGACCCTCTTCATCAAAGAAAAGGGAAACCAATTAGCACAGACACAGAAGATAATCTTGGACCCCTGAGCCTTGAAGGGAAGGATACAAAAGTGGACTAAACACCAACTAGCAGAAAAATTTGGGTGAAAATACCAAAAAAGGAGACACATGGAGCAGCAGTCTGGCAGTGGCCTGAGCAACCCTGACAGCACAGTCAGCTTGGACAATCCCAAGTGGTGGTAGGAACTAAGAATTAATGCAAAACTCACCCTGCTAGCCAGGGACTGCACGGAAGACTGTGCCCGGTGGCTAGGGAACAAACGGAAAAGGTGAAGAGAAAGGTGGGCTGAACTGTGGACATCTGCTGATCCGGAGGGCGCCGCCATTTTGTAGGTTTAAAAAGCGGCTTGACTATTTTGGATATTTAAAGAGACAGCGCTCTCGCAGATTCCTGTGGT
>NW_006936896.1:3187-6727 GCF_000298275.1 Orycteropus afer afer
GAAGGGCTGCTTATGCACATGGAGACAGCTCAGGGTGCAGGAGTGTATGGAGGGATGGTCACTAGGAAGAGGTAACTATGGGGAAGAAGTGGGAGGGGAGCTGTAGCATTGTAGTAAACTGTGGTCAATGTTAGGAGACAAAGTATATGTGAACTGCTGTATGGAAAGTGAATTTGCTATGTAAATCTTCACCCAAATCACAATAAATAAAAAAATTAATTAATTAATTAATTAAAAATGCTAGCGTGTTCCTCTCAGTTTCCTAACTCCATATCTTTGCACATTTCACTATAATACTTTAGTTTGTCTTCTCTGTAATCTTCTGCTCAGCTGTTTTACTTCCTTTTTGTTCCACTTGCTTTAACTACTCTACATTCAAGAATAAATTTGAGAGTCTCTTCTGGCATTTATTTTGGTCTTTTCTTTCTTTCCTGTCTTTTTAATGACCTCTTGCTTTCTTCATGTATGCTGTCCTTCATGTTAGCCCACAACTCATTTGGTCTTGGGCCATCAGTGTTCAATGCATCAAATTTATTCTTGAGATGGTCTCTAAATTCAGATGGGACATACTAAAGACAGTACTTTGGCTCTCAAGGACTTGGTTTTAATTTTCTTCAGCTTCAACTTGAACTTGCATAATAAGCAACTAATGGTCTTTTCCACAGTTGGCCACTGGCTTTATTCTGATTGATGATATTGAGCTTCTCTATTATTTCTGTCCACAACTCTTGTCAAGTGTACGCCATACACCTGCCACTTTACAATACAATGCGTTAACACTGAAACCCAGGAAGACAAGGCCTGTGCTTGGACATGTCACCAAGATGGCTTAGAATTCGAAGCCAGGTCTCACTCCCAAACCAGAACAATTTCTATTGAGGCAGCCAGCTTTGAATTAGGATATCAAAAGGTTTAGCCAGCAGCACCAAACATAGAAACATAATAATAAAGACCTTTCTGACAATATCAAAGATCAACTCATTCAAAATTTGAATTTTGAATTCTTTAGCCTTAGCAAAGTCAAACAATAAAATATTTTGAGTATTAATTAATTACAGTACATTTTTGTCTCTAAGGAATTACAAATTTATGAAGAAAAGACAGTTTGTCGCCTTAAGAAACAAACTCATAGTAAGGGTATTTTTTCTTTTTTTAATCTTTTACAAGTGCCATAAAAGAATTTCAGCTAGTTGCTGTGAGTCAGAACCGATTCGTCAGTACCTAACAACATAACACAGATCCAGCTATGCTAAGTTAAAAATCTAACTTACTGGAATTTTAAAATGAAACTAATGATTTACAATGTAAACTTAGTACGTAAATGAGGTATGCTATAAATGTAAACTATGTGTAGGACATAAAAACAGAATAAGAAACATCATTAATTTTATCACACGTTGATTTGATAACATGATTACATATTGAAATGACAGTTCTGATATACTGGGTTAAATAAAAGTGTTAAATTTCATATATTTTTACATTTTCAAAACATGTCAACTAGAAAATCTGAATTACATATGTGGCTTGCACTAATTTTTATTTATTTATTAACAGCAATCTGCTAAATTTTCAGTTAAGATTATGCTAGACAAGAAATAACTTGAAATGCTCTCCCATTCACCTGTAGATTCCATTTAAATTATTTTCTTTATTCCATTATTATGATGGCTAGCAAGAGCTTCTGGTAATTGGAAAAGGAAGAATGCAGTACTCAGATTGTTCCCTGAGAAAGCCTCAAGCAGTCAAGAATTAAATAGTTAAGAGTCACAAAGCTTCTCTGAAGAAGCAAGGCTATTCAAAAGATACAGGTGGTTACAAGTAAAATAATGAACAAGAATTAGACAGGAAAATGGACCTTGACACATTTCTTCTTAAAAGGAATTCAGTGTAAGTAAGTGCCAAGAACCAAAGTTTTTGTTTTATCCATTTGCTGGGGTGGTGGATGGAGATAGAGGGGGTTAACACTCTCCTTTGTCCCCCAACTCTTTAGATCCATAAAATATTAAGAGAACTCTGGTTGAGATTTCAAAAACACCTCTCCCAGACTTCTGACAAGCATAGAATAAAATCCAAAATTCTTCCAAAGCAATAAAAATAACCAGAGCAGATACAAAACATGACCACAAACCTTGCCAACTCAATTGTTACTGTTTCAAAG
Organism: Orycteropus afer afer; assembly: GCF_000298275.1. Taxonomy (NCBI): domain Eukaryota; kingdom Metazoa; phylum Chordata; class Mammalia; order Tubulidentata; family Orycteropodidae; genus Orycteropus; species Orycteropus afer. The sequence goes on from NW_006936896.1 coordinate 5,349, forward strand.
TCAATAAACACTTTGAAGTGCCTCAAGAGGATGCTCTAGGGATTATAAAATGAACAAGTCAGGAACTTACAGTAAGATGGCGGAATAGGGAGAAAGACTGCACAGACCCTCTTCAACAAAGAAAAGGGGAACCAATTAACACAGACACAGGAGAAAATCCTGGATCCCTGAGCCTTGAAGGGAAGAATACAGAAGTAGACCAAACCTCAACTAGCAAGAATTTGCATGAAAATACCAAAAAAGGAGACATATGGAGCTGCAGTCTGACAGTGATCCTGAGCAAGCCTAACGGCACAACACAAACAGCTTGGAGATTCCCAAGTGGTGGTAGGACCTAAGAATTAACTAAAAATCAGTCCTGCTAGCCAGGGACTACACAGAGGACTGCTCTGGTAGCTGGGGAACAAACGGAGAAGGTAAAGAGAAAGGTGGGCTGAAATGTGGACTTTTGCCAGTCCGGAGAGTGCCGCCATTTTGAAGGTTTAAAAAGCAGCTTGACTATTTTGGATATTTAAAGAGACAGTGCTCTCCAAGATTCCAGGGGCTTAAGAACAGATTCTGCTTGTGAGTAACCCCAAGGACACTCTGGAACTGGATGACTGAAAAGGTGTGACATTCCTCTTGCTACCCTTATACCCCACACCCCTTGGTGAACAGAGATGCAGCCATCCCCCACTCCCATCCACCTTCTGGGCCCACAGGAACGCCATCCCAGTCTGTACACTCAGGCAGAGCCTGGGTGCCCTGCCATACCCTCCCCTGATTTTTCTTTTTTCTGGTTTTTAGTTTGCTTGTTTTTGTCTGTTTTAAAGCTACTATTATTATTAATACATTTGTTCTTTTCACTATTATTGCTTATTCTTCCCATCCCAGGTCCTAGTTTTCAGCTCTTTTTCTTTTCCCTGTTCATGGTTGCAATTTTTTTTTTTTCTCATGGTTAACCCTGTTCCTTGTTTTTCTTTTTACATTTTTCCCATTTTTTTCTTCATTATATTCCTTCTCTACCTTTTTTCTCTTATTGCCCTATACCCAGATATTGCAGGTTTTCTTCTTCTTCTTTTTCCTTCTTTTGGTTACTGTTCCTGTGTGATTACATGGTATATTTTTTGTCCATGTGCTTTTAGTTTTTTGATGGTTAATCAGTTGTAATTTTTGTCTAATTGAGTGGGAGACAGCAACATTCCTCATAAGACACAACTACACCCACACCTCCTACAACTTCACTTACTGACCAAGAGCTACCACCTCCTTCTCCATCAACGGGCCAATGATAAAAAACCACCAAGAGAAGGCGGGGCAAGATGGCGGACTAGGCAGAAGGATTGCACAGACCCTCTTCAACAAAGAAAAGGGAAACCAATTAACACAGACACAGAAGA
>NW_006936896.1:6827-7991 GCF_000298275.1 Orycteropus afer afer
ACTTAAGAATTAACCTAAAAATCACCCTGCTAGCCAGGGACTACATGGAGGACTGTGCACGGTGGCTGGGGAACAAAGGCAGAAGGTGAAGAGAACGGTGGGCTGGGCTGTGCACTTTTGCTGGTCCAGAGGACGCCGCCATTCTGTAGGTTTAAAACGCAGCTTGACTATTTAGGATATTCAAAGAGACAGCACTCTCACAGATTTCTGGGGCTTAAGAACACGTTCTGCTTTCCAGCAACCCCAAGGACACTCGGGCCTGCAAGACAGAAAAGGTACGACATTCTTCTTGTTACTACACCCTATACCCACACTTGGTGAATGGAGGTGTGGCCATCTCCACCCCCACCTACGTTCTGGGCCCACAGGAACTCCATCACAGTCTGTGTGCTCAGACAGAGCCTGGGTGCCCTACCCAGTCCTCCACCAATTTTTTTTTTTTTTTCTTTATTGCTTTCTTTTTCCCAGTGATTAATTTCCTTGTATTTGTCCATTTCAAACCAACTAATATTATTAATATTTTTGTCCTTTTTATTAATATTCTTAATCTTCCCCTACCAGGTCCTAGTTTTCAGCATTTTTTTCTTTTCCCTGTGCCTGGTTGAAACTCTGCCCACCAGGAATTTAAGATTTTTTTTTTTCCTTTTTCCGCCTTTTTTTTCTCGTGACTAACGCTATCCCTTGTTTTTCTTTTTGCATTCTTCCTGTTTTTTTCTTCATTTATTACTCTCCTTCCCTACCTTTTTTTTCTTTTTCTTCTCAGTGCTCTATCGCCAGATATTGCAGGTTTGCTTGTTTTTTCCTCTTTTTTTCCCCTTTCTCTTTTTTTGGTTACTGTCCCTGTGTGATTACAAGGGGTGTTTTTCATCCATTGGCTTTTAGTTTTTTGATGGTTATTCAATTGTAATTTGTGTCTAACAGAGTGGGAGACAATAGCAGTCCTCACAAGACACAACTACACCCACACCTCCTGTGACTTCACTTACTGAGCGAGAGCCACTTCTTCCTTCTCCACCAACGGGCCAATGATAAAGAACCACCAAGAAGAGCCTGAACCACCCATGGCTGCTCTTCATAAACAGTTAACAGAGATTTAATTACAACAACATCACGATGCCTCGGAAACAACAGACCATCACAGTCCACACAAAGAAGCAGGATAAA
>NW_006936897.1:0-920 GCF_000298275.1 Orycteropus afer afer
TTAAGTGCTATCAAGTAGGTTCTGACTCATATCAATCCTATGTGCAACAAAATGAACACTGCCTGGTCCTGTGCCAGCCCCACAATTCTTGCTATACCTGAGCCCATTTTTGCAGTTACTGTGTCAATCCATCTCCTTGAAGCGCTTCCCCTTTTTTGCTGACCCTCCATTTTACCAAGCATGATATCCTTCTCCAGGGAATGGTCCCTTCTGACAGGTGAGACAAAGTCTGGCCATTCTTGCTTCCAAGGAGCATCCTGGCTGCACTTCTTCCAGGACAGATTTGATGGTTCTTTTGGCAGACCATGGTACTTTCGATATTCTTCACCAACACCACAACTGAAAACATCAATTCATCTTCGGTCATCCTTATTCATTGTCCACCTTTCACATACATATGAGACGATTGAAAATACTGTGGCTTGGGTTAGGTTCACCTTAATCTTCAAAGAGACTTCTTTGGTCCTTCAGCACTTTAAAGAAGTTTTTTGCAGCAAATTTCCATACTGCAATAAGTCATCTGCTTTCTTGACTGCTGCTTCATTGGTGTAGATCGTGGAAACAAGTAATATGAATCTTTGACAACTTCAATCTTTTCTCCATTTATTGTGATGCTACTTATTGGTCCAGTTGTGAGGATTTTCATTTTCTTTATGTTGAGGTGTAATTCATACTGTAGACTATAAGTGCTTCAAGTCAGCTTCACTTTCAGTAAGCAAGGCTGTATCATCTACATATTGCAGGTTGTTAATGAGCCTTCTCCCAAACCTGATGCCATGTTCTTCTTCATATAGCCCAGCTTTTTGGATTATTTGCTTAACATACAGATTGAAGTAAGTATGATGAAAGGATACCACCCTGATGTACTCCCTTCCTGATTTTAAATCATGCAATATCCCCTTGTTCTGTTTGAACAACAG
>NW_006936897.1:1731-2624 GCF_000298275.1 Orycteropus afer afer
CTTTTTTCTTCAGTTCTTTCAGCTTGAGAAATGCCAAGTGTGTTCTTCCCCTTTGTTTTTCTTATTCCAGGTCTTTGCACATTTCATTATAATAATGCACTTTATCTTCTGGAGCTGCTCTTTGAAATCTTCCATTCAGCTTTTTCATCTTGTCATTGCTTCCATTTGCTTTAGCTATTCTCTGTTCAAGAGTAAGTTTCAGAGTCTCTTCTGACATCCATTTTGGTCTTTTCTTCCTTTCCTGTGTTTTTAATGACCTTTTGCTTTCTTCATATATGATGTTCTTGATGTCATCCCACAATCCATCTGATTTCCAGTCATTGATGTTCAATAGGCCAAATCTGTTCTTCATATGGTCTCTGAATTCAGGTGGGATGTAATAAAGGTCATATTTTGGCTCTCATGGATTTGTTTTAAATGTCTTTAGCTTAAGTTTGAGATTGATTATGAGCAATTGATTGTCTCTTCCACAGTCAGCCTCTGACCTTGTTTTGGCTGAAGATACTGAGCTTCTCCACCACCTCTTGCTATAGATATAGTCACTCTGATTCCTGTGTATACCATCTGGTGAGGTCCATGTGCATAGCCACAGTTTATGTTGTTGAGAAAATATATCTGCAATATATAAGTCATTGGTCTTACAAAATCTTGTTATGTGATCTCCAGCATCATTTCTATCACCAAGGCCATATTTTCCAACTACTTGTGATTTTCTTTGCTTCCAACTTTTACATTCCAATCACCAGTAATAATGAATAGATTTTGATTTCATGTTTGCTCAACTTCAGACTGCAATATTTGGTAAAAGTTTTCAATTTCCTCATCTTTGGCTTTGTTGGTTGGTGTGTAAATTTGAATGAGAGTAGTATTAACTGGTCTTCCTTGTAGGCATA
>NW_006936898.1:0-623 GCF_000298275.1 Orycteropus afer afer
TCTGTGGGATCACCTTTCTTTGGAATGGGCACAAATATGGATCTCTTCCAGTCAGTTGACCAGGTAGCTGTATTCCAAATATCTTGGTATAACCAAGTGAGTGCCTCCAATGTGGCATCTGTTTGTTGAAATATCTCAATGGGTACTCTGTCAATTCGCGGAGCCTTGTTCTTCGCCAATTCCTTCATTGCAGCTTTGACTTCCTCCTTCAGTACCATTGGTTTTAGATCATATGCCACTTCCAAAAATGGATGATGATCAAGCAGTTCCTTTTGGTACAGTGATTCTGTGTATTCCTGCCATCTTTTCTTGATGTTTCCTGCATCATTCAATATTTTGCCCAAAGAATCTCTCAAAATCGCAACTCAAGGCTTAAATTTTTTCTTCAATTCTTTCAGTTTGAGAAATACTGAGCATGTTCTTCCCTTTTGGTTTTCAAACTCCAGGTCTTTGCACTTTTCATTATAGTAATTGGTTTTGTCAGCTCGAGCTGCTCTTTGAAATCTTCTGTTCAGCTCTCTTATCTTGTCATTTCTTCCATTGGCTTTAGCTTCTCTCCCCTCAAGAGCAAGATTCAGAGTCTCTTCTGTCATCCATTTTGGTCTTCTCTTCCTTTCTCATCT
>NW_006936898.1:3228-3739 GCF_000298275.1 Orycteropus afer afer
TCCTGGCTTTTTTATCCCCTTTCTTCCACTCTCCCACCCTGTTGCTTTGGTCATGCCTGAGTTCCCTCTCCTCACCTGGATTCCTGCAGTTGACTGGTCCTCTGTCTGGGTTGCTGGCTTTTTAATCCCCTTTCTCCCGCTCTCCCACCCTGCTTCTTTGGGCATTCCCTTTACTCACTTGGATCCCTGCAGCTGACTGGCCCTCTGTCCGAGTTCTTGGCTTTTAATCCCTTTTTTCCTGCTGTCCCTCACTGCTGCTTTGGGCATGCCTGATTTCCCTCTCTGCACCTGGATCTTCATAGTATCCTTATATTATCCTTTTTATTTCAGTTGGTTCTGTTGTGATGTCACCCATTTTGTTTCTTATTCGTGTTATTTGTATCCTCTTCCTCTTTTCCTTTGTTAAATTGCCAGTGGTTTGTCAATTTTATTGATCTTTTCCAAAAACCAACTTCTTGTCCTGTTGATTTTTTCTATTGCCCTTCTATTTTCTGTTTCATTGATTTCTGCT
>NW_006936899.1:0-520 GCF_000298275.1 Orycteropus afer afer
TGGGAAGGAAATGGGAAGAGAGCTGTTACACTATAGGGATTGCAGTCAATGTCACGAAACAAAATGTGTAATGAACTGTTGTATGGAAAATGAATTTGCTCTGTAAACTTTCACCCAAATCACAATAAAAAAATAAAAATAAAACTGGGCATGTGTACTCCTTGGGCCACATTCCTATTGTTTAAAATTGGTGTCCAAATATCTTTGGATGCTTATCCCTCTTCTGGACTAAAGAGAAGTGAGAATGTCAGTAAATCTTGCACCTAGACTCTTGAATGAATTTAAAAAATCAATGAAATGTACAAGTAGTTTTATTTGTAATAGTCAAAACTTGGTAATAAGCCAAGTGTTCTTTATTGAGTGAATGGATAAACAAACACTGATGCATTGCATTTTAGCCTAAAGATTTGTCTTGATTCATAAAAGATAAGAATCAGGGTCAGTGTAAATCTGGTTCCTATAAAGTGGAGGTCACATATACCTTCACTTTTCAGTTTTTCACTATTTTTCATACCGGCTA
>NW_006936899.1:3125-3640 GCF_000298275.1 Orycteropus afer afer
GTGTGTTAATTCTTCTCCATATTCCCCCTTATTATTCTGAATTCTCTCAGGCTTTCTCTGGCTTGCTTCATGCCCCAGGAGACTTACTTTCATGAACTTTTTCATCTGGGCCCTTCATCTTTCACATTATCTCATATTAGGTTCTATTAATTTATTTTGCTTTTCTTACCATTAAGACCTCCTGGTAGAGACAACTATCTCTTATTATTAAATCTGTGTTGGTTCCCTTATCCCTGCCCCTATCTTTGGACATATTTCTTTCCTTAAGTCTTTTCAGTTATATTCTTTGAGTGTGTCATCAGTTTCCTACCAAGACCCTAAGCCATTTGGCAAATAAATAAATAAATAAATAAATAAATTGACAAAGTGAAATTAGAAATGATGGATTGGAGAAAACATCTGTAAGTCATGTCATAAATGTTTATGCTGCCTCATATGCAAAGAATTCCTACAGAAGAACACAAAGAAAACAAATGACCAAGAAAAATATGCAAAGGAATGAAAAAAATACATTA
>NW_006936900.1:0-817 GCF_000298275.1 Orycteropus afer afer
GTTGTTGTTGTTGTTGTTAGGTGCCATTGAGTCATTTCCAACTCATAGAGACCCCATGCACAGCAGAACAAAACACCGCCCGATCCCAAGCCAGCTCCACGATCCTTGCTATACTTGAGCCCATTGTTGCAGCCACCGTGTCAATCCATCTCATGGAAGGCCTTCCCCTCCTTCGTCGACCCTCTGCCTTACCAAGCATGACATCCTTCTCCAGGTAATGGTCCCTTCTGACAACATGACCAAAGTAGGTAAGATGAAGTCTGGCCATTCTTGCTTCCAAGGATCATCTCAGCTGCATTTCCTCCAGGACAGATCTGTTAGTTCTTTTGGCAGTCCATGGTACCTTTAGCATTCTTCGCCAGCACCACAACTCAAAAGTATCAAATCTTCTTCAGTCTTCCTTATTCATTGTCCAGCTCTCACATGCATATAAGACGATTGGAAATATCATGGCTTGTGTCAGGCACACTTTAGTCCTCAAGGAGACATCCTTGCTCCTCAGCACTTGAAAGAGATCCTTTACAGCTGACCTGCCCAGGGCTACACATCATCTAATGTCCTGACTGCTGCTTCCATTGGCCTCAATTGTAGAACCAAGCAACGTGAATTCTTTGACAACCTTAATCTTTTCTCCATTTATCGTGATGATGCTTATTAGTCCAGTTGTGAGGATTTTTGTCTTCTTTATATTGAAATGTAAACCATACTGCAGACTGTGTTCCTCAGTCTTCATCAGTAAGTGCCTCAAGTCATCCTCACTTTCAGCAAGCAAAGTTGTATCGTCTCCATATCTCAGGTTGTTAATGATTCTTCCTCC
>NW_006936900.1:2682-3347 GCF_000298275.1 Orycteropus afer afer
ACCAGGTTTGCTGGTCCAACAGAGCCTGGTGGAACCACTGAGACTATGGCCCCTAGCTGCCCTTCAGGTCTGGAATTGAACCCACACCTGTGGTTCCCAGCCAAACAATGTACTCAGAGGTTCCATCAGGCTCTATCAGAGCAGCAAACCTGGTACCTTTATTTATTTATTTTTCCCTTATGATTTTGAGTTTTGTTCCACATATTTCTCCCAGTCTATCCAGGATCTCCTGAATAAATCCCCCTCTGAGTGGTTGACAGTGGTACCTGGACACCATCTAGTTCTTCTGGTCTCATAATCATATAGACTAAGGATTGCATGGTGTACCACTCTCTTGGACTAATTGTTTTCATGTATTTTTGGTTTTCTTCATTCTTGTTTGCTCTGGACAAGGAGAGACCCATTGTTGCATCTAGATGGCTGCTTGCAAGCTTTTAAGGTTGTGTTCACTACTCGCCAAAGTAGGATGTGGAACAATGTTTTCGTGTAGTTTGTTATGCCAATTGAGTTTGATGCCCCCTGTGACTGTAGTCCTGAGACCACAGGTCCCACTACTTGCTCCCTCTGGGTAGCTGGCTGTGGCCAAGAAGTTACTACAACTTTATCCCTAGTCAGCTGTACTATATACCTGGAAAATTTATTTATGTACAGGCATGTGAGTTAAA
>NW_006936901.1:0-493 GCF_000298275.1 Orycteropus afer afer
TGGTAATGCAGGGCCTGTCCGCAGATGTCAGGCTGGTCATTTTAGGAGAGATGGTGCTGATAGGGTTCCCGATATGTATTTTGAATCTTCCTTGACACGATGGACAGTAATAGTCATTCTTTCCACTTGTTTTACTCACTCTTGTCACCCACTGCAGCCTCTGCCCTGGAGCCTGGTGGAGCCAGTGAAGACACAGTGAAGTTGCACCCAGAGGCTTTGCTTGAGGGGCTCAGAGAAAGCCCAGAAAGAGGGACGCATTTCCTGACTCCACCAGCTGAACATCCTATGAGAACCCTGCACAGAGAGTCCCACACTGAGAACAGCCCCATGGGAACAGTCGGGGCTGACCCAAAGAAGGGACAGTAACTTAGTTGTTAGAGATGGTAAAGAGATCACAGCTCTGTGTATTTATTTATTATTATTATTTTGGAGTTTCCATGCAAATCCTTCTGCTAGTTGGAATGTAGTCCACTTCCATATCCTTCCCTTCAAA
>NW_006936901.1:2972-3564 GCF_000298275.1 Orycteropus afer afer
TTCACTGAAGTCACTTACTCCTCTATGCCACGAAATTTGGAAGACAGCTACATGACCAAATGACTGGAATAGATTAGTATTTGTACCCATTCCAAAGAAAGGTGATCCCACAGAACTAGAAATTATTGAAAAATGATTAATATCACACTCAGGTAAAATCCTGCCGAAGATTATTTAAAAAATGGTTGCAATATTATATTGACAGAGGACTTCCAGAAATGCAATCTGAATTCATAAGAGGACATGGAACGATGGACATCAATTTCCAATATCAGATGAATCTTGTGGAAAGCAAATCATATCAGAATAATATTTACTTGTGTTTTCTTGACTATATAATAGCACTCGATTGTGTGGATCACAACAAATCATGGATAACATTGAAAGGAATGAGAATTCCAGAACACTTGATTGTAATCATGATGAACCTGTACATAGTCCATAGGCTGTTGCTCAAACAGAACAAGGGAACATTGCATGGTTTAAAATTAAGAAGGGCGTGCATCAGGGTTGTATCCTTTCACCATATTCAATCTGTTTGCTGAGAAAATAATCTGAGAGGGTGAATTATATGAAGAAAAACGTGGCATCA
>NW_006936902.1:0-593 GCF_000298275.1 Orycteropus afer afer
TCTCTATTTGCCTGCAGTAACAGAGAAGGAGAGAAAGGCATAGGAGGAGGACATGGAATGTGAGGGTAATTGCCTCAATGAACAACTGCCTCCTTTGCCATGAGAACAAAAGAACTGGAGGGTGCCTGGCTAACATTACGGAATATTTTAATCAAAGATTCTGTAGAAAAATCCTGATCAAAAGGTGGAAAATGCAGGACAGAATTTCACATTCTTATGGACTCCAGAATTTTTGGAGCCATGAAGCGTGAATGAACCTTGAAAAAATTACCCTGAGATAAATTCTAAATGGTAAACCAAAACTGTCCCCTAAAATATTCTTATGGAAACAATAGTTTAGCTTAACTAATAATAATAATAATAAAGGTCTGCCTTGAATCATGTGTTGATTTGGTTGAAGGAAAAGGCAATACAACAAAAGTGTGTGACTAGCACAGTAACAATAGGAAAGGAGGACACAGAAATTTGCACAAAAATATAGACAACAAAGGCAAATATTATTACATACACAATACTGCATTACCAATAACAACAAACACTAGTCTATGGGTAAATGCATAGACAGGTAAGAAGATCAGGTGTGAGTAGGTGAA
>NW_006936902.1:693-1179 GCF_000298275.1 Orycteropus afer afer
TTGGCTAATGATATCCTTACACGTGAAGCCAGAGGGGACAACAGAGCAGAGCAGTGCCAGGGATCCAGGTAAGGGGAGGGTGGAGAGATTTTGAATAGCAAGCGAGACAAACTTGTCTGTCAGTTTGTTGTACTATTGTGGATTGTGTGTTGCTGTGAGTCTTGAGGCTGTGCCACTGGTGTTTCAAGTGCCGGCAGGGCTGCACATGCTGCACAGGTTTCAATGCAGCTTACAGACTGAGATTGACTAGGAAGAAGGAAGAGGCCAACCACTACTCAAAGAATTGGCCAGGGAAAACCTTATGAATAGCAGAGAAACAGTGTCTGTTACATTACTGGGCAACTTTATGAATAGCCCAGAAACATTATCTGATACATTGCAGGAGGATGAACCCCTTAGCTCAGACGGCTTTCAAAATATGACTAGGAAAGACCTGCATCATCAGAATAGGACTAACCTTGTTGTTGTTGCTGTTATGTGCTGTCA
>NW_006936902.1:2248-2787 GCF_000298275.1 Orycteropus afer afer
TTAATATGTTATTATTTAAATTTCTGCACCAACCACCAAAGCCAAAGATGAGGTCATTGAAGGTTTTTATCAATTTCTGCAATCTAAAATTGACCAAACACCAAACATGCAATCAAGATGTGTTAATTATCACTAGTGACTAGAATGCAAAAGTTGGAAACTGTGGTAGTTCAGTTTGTGTGTCAACTTGGCTAGGCCTGGTTGAGTGGCTGGGCAGCTGGATGTAGTATTCCCCATGATGAGACTGATAATCAACTCAATGTTAGAATCTACACGAGCAGCTGAGTAGCTGCCTTAGGGAATGTGGTCTGCTTCCTGTATATAAGCAGAAGCCTTGGGGAATGGTCTCTAGCTTATGGCGCACTTCGACCCTGCGTAGCCGTGTCATTGTACAGCAACTTGCCCTGCTCTGCTGACCTTGGAACTTACAATTGACTTAAAAATTAATGGCCTGCCATGTGGTTTGGTAACATTGGGATTGTGCCTTTTTATTTGTCAACATTGGGTGTGTCAGCCTCAGCAGCCAGCAGCTGTCTGAG
>NW_006936902.1:2887-3603 GCF_000298275.1 Orycteropus afer afer
CCCAGCCCCTAGAGCCTGGCCCTTTGAACTTGGGCTTAAAGCCTCCAAACTATAAGATAATAATCTCCTGTTTGTTAAGGTCATCCCATTTGTGGTATATTCTTGTCAAAGCAGCACTAGGTAACCAGAACAGAATTAAAGACGAATCATCGGTAGTTGGAAAATTTGGTCTTGGTGACAGAAATAATGCCGGAAATCGCATGATAGAATTTTGCAAGACCAATGACTTATTCATTGCAAATACTTTTTTTTCAACAATACAAACAGCAGCTATACATGTGGACTTCACTAGATGGAGTACACAGGAATCAGACAGACTATATCTGTGGCAAGAGGCAATGGGAAAGCTCGATATCTTCAGCCAAAACAAGGCCAGGAGCTGATTGTGGAACTGACCATCAACTGCTCATATGGAAGTTCAAGTTGAAGTTAAAGACAATTAAAACAAGTCCACAAAAGCCAAAATATGACCTTGAATATATCTCTCCTGAATTTAGAGACCATCCAAAGAATAGATTTGATGGACTGAACACCAATGACTGAAAACCAGAAGAATTGGGGGATGACAACAAGAACATCATCCATGAAGAAATCAAGAGGCCATTAAAAAGATGAGAAAGGAGAAAAGACCAAAATGGATATCAGAAGAGACTCTGAAACTTGCCCTTGAATGGAGAGTAGCTAAAGCAAATGGAAGAAATGACAAGATAAAAGAG
>NW_006936903.1:0-979 GCF_000298275.1 Orycteropus afer afer
CCTAAAGAAGTGAGAGCCAGGACAAGAACAGACATATGCACACCCATGTTCATCGCAGCACTATTTACAATAGTAAAAAGATGGAAACAACCTAGGTGTCCACCAACTGAGGAATGGATAACCCAACTATGGTACCTACACACAATGGAATACTATGCAACCCTAAAGAATAACCTAGAATCTGCAAAACACCGCATAACATGGATGAACTTGGAGGGCATTACGCTGAGTGAAATAAGTCAATCACAGAAGGATAAATATTGTATTAGCCCATTATTTTAAAAGTCAAGGAAAGGTTTATATATGGAAGGAGATTTTCTTTCTTGGTTACCAAGGGTGGGAGGGGAGGAAAGGGAACACTCTTAGACAGATAGAGATAAGTATTGATTTGGGTGAAGAGAAAGGCAATGTACCAAATGTGAGTGATCAACATGGTGGTATTGAGGAAGAGAAAGACATGGAGAGGTACATGGGAGGTACAGACAACAAAGATGAACCCTTTTGCACATACAGTACTGCATTGTCAGTGAAGGCAAACATGGGTATGGGTGGATAGATGGGTGGACAAGCTGAACTATTAGGTATGTCTATGAAGTGGGGAGTGTACCCAAGACCATGTATAGGGTTGGTAGACAATGGTTCTATAAGTGTATTTGCATGTTCTGTAAGAATTCCCAGGTGTATAGTAGAGCTGACAAGGGACAAATTTGTAGTCACTTCTTGATCACAGCCAGCTACCCAGAAAGAGTGAGTAGTTGAACCTGTGGGCTCAGGACCATAGTCTCAGGGACATCAAGCTCAATTGGCATAACATACTACACAAAACATTGTTCCACCTCCTACTTTGGTGAGTAACGACTGGGATATTAAAAGCTTGGAAGCAGCCATCTAGATGCAACGATGGGTCTCTCCTCATCCAGAGCAAAGAAGAGTGAAGAAAACCAAAGATTAATGGAAACAATTAGTCCTAGTGACTGGT
>NW_006936903.1:1545-2695 GCF_000298275.1 Orycteropus afer afer
GGAGGAAGTGGGAGGGGAGCTGTTGTATTGGGTAAATTGTAGTCAATGTCATGAGACAAAGTGTAGGTGAAGTGCTGTACAAAAAGTGAATTTGCTCTGTAAACTCACCCAAATCATAATAATAATAAAAAAAGTGCTGGATTTAAGACACACCCTATACTATTAACAATAAAGGAAACCCTATTCACAAGTGGGATTATATACACACAGATATGTGTGTGGGGGAACCATAAAACCTACTCACTGCCATTGAGTAGATTGGGATGCATAGCAACCCCTCCTTGGTTTCCAAGGCAGTATCTCTACAGAAGTAGATTGCCCAGTGTTTCTTCTGAGGTGTGGCTGCTGAGTTTGAACTGCCAGCTTTCTGGTTAGGCATCAAATGCCTTAGGCACCATGTCACCAGAGTTTGTGTTCACAAGTGTCCAAAACCAAACTCACTGCCTTGGAGTAGGATCTGACTCATAGCGACACCTTCTTGAGTTTCTGACACAGTATCACTATGGAAATAGATTGCCCAATTTTCCTTCCGAGGTGTGGCTGGTGGGTTTGATCCGCCAGCCTTCTGGTTAGCAGTCAAATGCCTTAGGCAGTACACTGCCAGAAGTCCCTAAACAAGTATTGTTGTTGTTGTTGTTATGTGCCATTGAGTAGGACCTACTCATAGTGACCCTTCCTTGGGTTTCTGAGGCAGTATCACTATGGAAGTAGATTGCTCCATCTTCCTTCCAAGAAGTGGCTGGTGGGTTTGAACCGCCAGCCTTCTGGTTAGCAGTCAAGTGCCTTAGGCACTATGCTACCAGAGCTCCTAGTACAAACCAAAATTTGGTACACAAGTATAGGGGTGAAGATTTACCATACATATCATTGGTGGACACAATCCATAACACCAATTTCCTATGCTTTTTAGGCATATCATATATATATATTTAATATCATTGATGATACTTTTCATTTCTAAGATATCTAACATATTTATTTTATATTAAGTTGCTTTATATCTCTCTGATATTTTCCAGATTTCCTCAATTTTTTCTCATTCTTTTTTTTTTTTTAATTGTGATTTGGGTAAAGGTTTACAGAGCAAATTCACTTTCCATACAGCAGTTCACATATACTTTGTCTCATGTCATTGACCACAGTTTACCAC
>NW_006936904.1:0-502 GCF_000298275.1 Orycteropus afer afer
ACATAGACCAATGGAATAGAATTGAGAACCCAGATATAGATCTATCGACCTATACTCAGTTGATCTTTGACAAAGGCCCAAAATCCATTAAATGGGGAAGAGAACAATCATGGGAGAAGGAAGGGCTGCTTATGCACACGGAGACAGCTCAGGGGGCAGGAGAGTATGGAGGGATGTACACTGGGAAGAGGTAACTAGGGGCAGGAAGTGGGAGGGGAGCTGTTGCATAGTGGTAAACTGTGGTCAATGACATGAGACAAAGTATATGTGAACTGCTATATGGAAGTGAATTTGCTCTGTAAATCTTCACCCAAATCACAATATAATAAATAAATAAATAAAACATATAGGTAGACCAAAAAAAGAAACCCCAAAAGCCCCTCTGTAGACTATTTTTATAGCTGTAAGGAAATATGAGTGATTTCTTTTTTGAGTAAAGAATGCTGTTTTTGTTGTTAGCTGCCATCAAGTCGTCTCCGACTCATAGCGACCCCATGCACAG
>NW_006936904.1:2853-3420 GCF_000298275.1 Orycteropus afer afer
ACTTCCTCCTTCACTACCATTGGTTCTAGACCATATGCCACTTCCTGAAATAGATGAAGATCGACCAGTTCTTTTCGGTACAGTGATTCTGTGTATTACTGCCATCTTCTTTAATGTTTCCTGCATCATTCAATATTTTGCCCATAGAATCTCTCAATACTGCAACACGAGGCTTCAATTTTTTCTTTAATTCTTTCAGCTTGAGAAATGCCAAACATGTTCTTCCCTTTTGGTTCTCTAACTCCAAGTCTCTGCACATTTCATTACAGTAATTGGTTTTGTCTGCTCGAGCTGCTCTTTGAAATCTTCTGTTCAGCTCTTTTTATCTTGTCATTTTTTCCATTTGCTTTAGCTACTCCGCTCAAGGACAATTTTTAGAGTTTCTTCTGTCATCCATTTTCATCTTCTCTTCTTTTCTCATCTTTTTAGTGATCTCTTGTTTTCTTCATGGATAATGTTCTTGGTATTTTCCCACAATTCCTCTGGTTTTCGGTCACTGATATTCAATGCATCAAATATATTCTTTAGATGATCTCTAAATTCAGGAGGGATATATTCAAGATCATA
>NW_006936905.1:0-691 GCF_000298275.1 Orycteropus afer afer
CAGAGTCTCTTCTGTCATCTATTTTGGTCTTCTCTTCTTTTGTTGTCTTTTTAGTGACCTCTTGCTTTCTTCATGGATGATGCTCTTGATGTCATACCACAATTCTTCTGGTTTTTGGTCATTGGTGTTCAATCCATCAAATCTATCTTTAGATAGTCTCTAAATTCAGGAGGGATATATTCAAGATCATATTTTGGCTCTGGTGGATTTGTTTTAATTGTCTCCAACTTCAAGTTGAACTTGCATATGAGCAGTTGATGGTCTGTTCCACAATCAGCTCCTGGCCTGGTTTTGGCTGAAGATACTGAGTTTTTCCATCGCCTCTTGTCACAGATGTAGTCAATCTGATTCCTGTGTGTTCTATCTGGTGAAGTCCACATGTATAGCCACCATTTGTGTTGTTGAGAAAAGGTATTTGCAGTGAATATGTCATTGGTTTTACAAAATTCTACCCTGTGATTTCCAGCATTATTTCTGTCACCAAGGCCAAATTTTTCAACTACCAGTGATTCTTCTTTTTTTCCAAGTTTTGCACTCCAGTCACCAGTGATAATTCATCCTGATTTCATGTTTGGTCAATTTCAGACTGCCGAAGTTGATAAAAATCTTCAATTTCCTCATCTTTGGCTTTGGTGGTTGATGCATAAATTTGAATAATAGTCATATTAACAGGTCTTCCTTGTAGGTGTAT
>NW_006936905.1:951-2193 GCF_000298275.1 Orycteropus afer afer
GACAGTGTTTCTCTGCTATTCATAAGGTTTTCCCTGGCCAATTATTTGAGAAGTAGATGGCCTAGTCTGTCTCTGTCTGCAAGCCAGGCTGATACCTGTGTACCATGTGCACCCCACTGGATTTGAACACCAGTGGCACCGCCTCAAGACTCAGAGCAACACATCACTACAGTAGGACAAACCAACAGACAAGTTTATTTCCCTTAGCTGTTGAAAACCTCTCTAACCTCTCCTTACTTGGATCCCTGCGGCTGACTCCTTGCTCTGTCCCAGTCCCTCTAGCTTTTTTACTCTCCTTTCTCCCACTTTCCCACCTTGTCACTTTTGGGACATGGCCTGGGTTCCCTCCCCTCACCTGGATCCCTGCGGCTGACTCCTCACTCTGTCCTGGTCCCCCTAGCCTTTAACAGTTACCACTCTATCTTTTTTTTTTTTTTTTCCTGTTTTTTTACTTGTTTACCATGTCTCCCATCATGAGAATGTAATTTTGATGAAAGCAGAAATCTAATCTTGTGTTAAGTTCTGCATCTCCAGTGCTTAGAGGAGTGCCTAACACATGTTGGTGCTCAACGAATGTTTATGGATAAATGAATGGAGGGATGTTAGTAAAAAGAGTGCATTTTAATGAGTTGTTTATACAACTATTAAAGAAAGGAGTAACTGGATATCCATAAGAATGTGACTCTGATTTGAAACTGCCTTCATCATTCATCACTGGTAAGTCAAATTCAACTTAGTGCCACAACTCAGCTTCACTGATGAGAAGACCAAGTCTAGAACTAGTTTGGAAGTAGTAGTTATTTGGCTCTTCTGTTATTCAGAAGAGATAAAGAGGTGGGAGAGGATGTGATAAGAAGAAATGGTGGGGGGAAACAAAAAAAATAGCTTTCTTATTCCATCTAAAACTTGAGGGTTATAAGTAGGATGGCTATATAATTCATTGGCCAAACTGGCATTTTGTGAGTGCTATGAAGAATGATGCCAAGATAATAGATCCAAACTTGGACTGTTTCAAGGAAACTGAAACAAAGAGTTATCTGAGTCATGGCTGCATGGATTATCAGTTCAAATAGGAAAGTTGCCTACTTTCTCTGAGGGATAGGCACCACATTTGAGAAATGTCACTCTCAAGTATTAATGAGGGACGAGAGGTGGGGCAAGATGGCGGACTAGGCAGAAGGATTGCACAGACCCTCTTCAACAAAGAAAAGGGAAACCAATTAACACAGACACAGAAGATAA
>NW_006936906.1:0-1281 GCF_000298275.1 Orycteropus afer afer
TGCTAACCAGAAGGCTGATGGTTCAAACCCACCAGCCACTCCTCAGAAGGAAGGTTGGGCAATCTACTTCCATAGTGATACTGCCTCGGCAACCCAATGAGGGGTCGCTATGAGTTGGGTCCAACTCGACGGCACATAACAACAACAACAACACAAGATTGTAAATGGGGAACCAGAGACATCAATTGGCAAATGAGAACAACTGAAAACCAAAAAGAGGGAAAAAAGTTGTGTAGTAACAGAACTTCTAAATGGTGAGGGAGTCAAGACAATTGTAAGATAGAATGGACTATCCTACACTTGGGAAGAAAATTATAAATCACAGGGTAATCTCAAAGAAAAATGATAAACCTTCACATCAAAATAAAAACAGAGGACAAGCACAAATATTTAGCAAATACTAAAACAATAGTAACAAATGAAGTGATAATACTATTCATAAACATAAGGAGCTCAGCACAGAAAATTGTATGGAACAAAGAAATCAGTAACACCAGGAAAAAACACATAACAAAATGACAGCACCAAATTCCTACTTGTGGATAATTACACTGAATGTCAATGGATTAAATACACTGCTCAAGAGACGGAGAATTGCTGACTGGATAAGAAAACATAACCCATGAATATGCTGTCTACAAGAGAGACAAAGACACAAACAGACAAAAGTTGGGAAAAGATATATCAAGAAAATGGTAACCATAAAGACCAGGAGTGGCAATATTAATTTTGGATCAAATTGACTTTAAGACAAAAACCACCATGAGAGACAAAGAAAGACATTATATAATGATTAAAGGATTGATTGAACAAGAGGACATAACCATAATAAGTATCTATGCATCCAATGAAAAAGCTCCAAAATACATAAATAAGACTTTAACAGAATTGAAAAGACAAATAGATGACTCCACAGTCACACTAGGAGACTTTAATGTACAACTTTCAATCAAGATAAAACAACTGGAAAGAAACTCAACAAAGACACAGAAGAACTAAACAAATAATTCACCAACTTGACCTTATAGACATCTACAGAGTACTTCACCCAACAACAGCACAATATACATCCTTTTCCAGCACACATAGAACATTCTGCAGGACAGACCATATGTTAGGCCACAAAGCAAGCCTTAATAAATTTAAAAACATTGAAATACTGCAAAGCATCTTCTCAGATCACAATGCTATAAAATTAGAAATCAACAATAAGAAGATCAAAGGAAAAAGAGCAAATACATGGAAACTGAACAACACCCTCCTTGAGAAAGACTGGGTTAT
>NW_006936906.1:2236-2841 GCF_000298275.1 Orycteropus afer afer
AGGCAAAGACATCACTCAAAAGGAAAACTACAGACCAATATCCCTCATGAATATAGATGAAAAAATCTTCAACAAAATTCTAGCCATTAGACTCCAACAACATATCAAAAAAATAACACATTATGACCAAGTGGAGTTCATACCAGGTATGCAAGGATGGTTCGACATTAGAAAAACAAACAGCGTCATCCATCACATAACTAAAACAAAAGAAAAGAACTACATGATCATATCAATCAATGCAGAAAAGGCATTTGATAAAATCCAACACCATTCCTGATAAAAACTCTCAGCAAAATAAGAATAGAAGGGACATTCCTCAGTATAACAAAGGGTATATATGCAAAAGCAACTCTGGTAGCATAGTGCCTAAGGCACTTGACAGCTCACCAGAAGGCTGGAGGTTCAAATCCACCAGCCACTCCTCGGAAGGAAGGTTGGGCAATCCTACTTCCGTAGTGATACTGTCTCAGAAACCCAAGGAGGAGTCGCTATGAGTCGGGGCCGACTCGACGGCAAACAACAACAACAACATGCAAAAGCAATAGCCAACATTATTCTCAATGGAGAGAAACTGAAACCATTCCCCTTGCAAACAGGAACCA
>NW_006936907.1:0-533 GCF_000298275.1 Orycteropus afer afer
TTAGGTAAGTGGTGTAGTTCTAGAAATCTGTCCAGTTCATTCAGATTTTCTAATTTTTAGAGTACAGTTCTTCATGAGGAGAGACAACCCATGCACACCCAAAGGAGTAGGATGGGAGAGTGGAAGAAAGGAAATTAAAAACCAGGAACCTGGACAGAGGAGCAGTCAGCCACAGGGATCCATATGCCTGCAAGGAAGACCCATTAATATGATTATTATTTAAATTTATGTCCCAACCAAAAAAGATGAGGAAATTGAATAATTTTATCAACTTTTGCAGTCTGAAATTGACTGAACATCCAATCAGGATGTGTTAATTATCACTGGTGACTGGAATGCAAAAGTTGGAAACAAACAAACAAACAAAAAAACCGGTAGTTGGAAAATTTGGCCTTGGTGACAGAAATAATGCTGGAACTCACATGGTAGAATATTGCAAGACTGATGACTTGTGCATTGCAAACACATTTTTCAACAACACAAACAGTGATGCTACACGTGGACTTGACCAGATGGAACACACAGGTATCAGA
>NW_006936907.1:1533-2714 GCF_000298275.1 Orycteropus afer afer
GAATACCAATTGAGATATTTCAACAAATGGATGCCCCACTGGAGGCACTCACTCGGTTATGCCAAGAGATTTGGAAGACAGCCACTTGGCCAACTAACTGGAAAAGGTCCATATTTGTACCCATTACAAAGAAAGGTGATCCCACAGATAGTGGCAATTATAAAACAATATATTTAATATTGCACAAAAGTATGATACTACTGGAGATAATTCAAAAAAAGTTTGCAGCAGTATTTTGGCAGAGAACTTCCAGAGATGCAAGCTAGATTCAGAAGAGGACATGGAACAAGGGATATCATAGCTGTTGTCAGATGGATCTTTGCTCAAGGCAAAGAATACCATAAAGATGTTTACTTGTGTTTTATTGACTATACAAAGGCATTTGATTGTCTGTATCATGACAAATTATGGATAACATTGAGAAGAATGGCAATTCCCACTTGATTGTACTCATGAGGAACTTGTACCTTAATCAGGAGGCTGTCATTCAAATGGAACAAGGGGACACTCCATGGTTTAAAATCAAGAAGGAAGTGCATCAGGGCTGTATCCTTTCCCAACACTTATTAAATCTTTATGCTGAGCAAATAATCTGAGAATCTAGGCTATATGAAGAAAAACATTGCATCAGTATTGGAGGAAGTATCATTAACAACCTGAGATACGCAGACGATACAACTTTGCTTGCTGAAAGTGAGGATGACTTGAGGGACTCACTGATGAATTTTGAAGAATATGGTCTGCTGTATGGATTATGTCACAATATAAAGAAAACATGAATCCTCACAACTGGACCAGTGAGCAACATCACAATAAATATTGAGAAGATTGAGGTTGTCAAATAATTCACATTGCTTGGTTCTACTATCGATGCCAATGGAAGCAGCAGTCAGGACATTAGACAACATGTAGCATTGGGAAGGCCAACCACAAAGGATTGTTTCAAGTGCTGAGGAGCAAGGGTGTCTCCTTTAGGACTAAGGTGCACCTGACACAACCCATGATCTTTCCAATTGCCTCATATGCATGTGAGAGTTGGACAATGAATAAGAAAGACCAAAGAAGAGTTGATGCTTTTGAGTTGTGGTGCTGGTGAAGAATGCTGAATGTTCCCTGAACTGCTAAAAGAACTATCAGATCTGTCCTGGAGGAAGTGCACCTGAAATGCTCCTTGGAAGCGA
>NW_006936908.1:0-558 GCF_000298275.1 Orycteropus afer afer
TCCTACTTCCGTAGTGATACTGCCTTGGAAACCCAAGGAGGGGTCGCTATGAGTCGGGGCCGACTCGACGGCACATAACAACAACAACAACAGTCCCTCCTGATGGTATGTCCAAAGTACATGAGATGAAGTCACACAATTCTTGCTTCTAATGAGCATTTTGGCTATATTTCTTCCAAGATAAATTTGTTCTTACTTCTGGCCATCCATGGTACATTTGATATTCTTTGCCAACACATAATTCAGGTGTATCAATTTTCTTTGGTCTTCCTTACTCATTTTCAAGATTTCACAGGCATATGAGGTGATTAGAAATATCATGGCTTGGGTCAGGTGCACCTCAGTCTTCAAAGTGACATCTTTGCTCTTTAACACTTTAAAGACATGCTTTGCTTCACATCTTCCGAACGCAATCTGGCACTTGCTAAGTGCTTTAAGTCTTCTTCACTTTCAGGAAGCAGAGTTGTGTGATGTGCTATTGCAGGTGGTTAAGCCTTTGCACTAACATATCCTGAAAAGTATTATCCAAACCAGACCAGGTGCTATTGATTGTGACTC
>NW_006936908.1:1363-2577 GCF_000298275.1 Orycteropus afer afer
TGTGACCCTCAGCCAGGACGCCCAGCTCCTGCAGAAAGAAAAGTGAAAGTAAGCAGAGGAGCTGAGCAGGAAACCGCAGGCAGGGCCTGGCTCCTCCTCTGGGCTCTGGAGGCTCTCTGATGGAGAGGCCTGGGACACAGAGTGGGGGGCTGCCCACAGGACCAGCCCAGAGAGCAGGCGGCACAGCGGTCCAGCCCCAGGGGCCACAGGACACCCCCTTCCCCCACGTGGCTGCCGCTCCCCCCCCCACACACACACACCTCTCTTTCCCCATGTGTGTCATCCTACAGGTTCCTGGGAGATGGGATGTTCTAAAGCCAGATTGCAGTGATCACACAAGTGAATAAATTTACTAAAAATGACTGAACTGTGAAACACACACACTCCCCCAAAGGGGACAGAAGAGAACTCAAAAATACTTCTCATTTGTCAGGACAAAAGTATTACCTAAGAAAATGGAAATGAAAGGGACAGGGAGTCTGAACAGAAGCTGAAATCCTGCAGAAAGGCAGGCAGACCCTGAGTTGAGGAGGGTGGGGCAGGCAGCTGGGAGCCAGGGAGTGTTTGGGAGCCTGGTCCAAGGCAGAGCCAGGGCCAGGAGAGGATGCTAGGACACAAGACACCAGTCAGCAACTGGAGATCAGGCGGGGAACCCTCCTTGTACACGCCCCCTTTCAAGACATCCGTGATGCGGATAGTTAACAAGTTGGCTGCTGATTGAAAGGCTGGAAGTTCGAGTTCACCTTAAGAGGCCTCAAAAGAAAGGCTTGGAAATCTTCATGCCAAATAATCAGCCACTGAAACCCACCCCCATAACAGTTCACGTGCTCGTTGCAGGTCTGCTGTGTCACAGGAGGTCGCCGGAAGTCACAATCAACTCGATGACAACTGCTTTCAAATGTGCGTGGTGGTTGTTGTTGTTAGGTGCCGTCAAGTTGGCTCTGACTCACAGAGACCCCATGTGCGGCAGAACAAAACACCACCCAGTCTGGTACCAGCTATACGATTCCTGCTGTACCTGAGCCCACAGTTGCAGCCACGGTGTCAATCCATCTCATTGAGAGTCTTCCCCTTTCTTACTGACTCTCTGCTTTATCAAGCATGACATCCTTCTCCAGGGAATGGTCTCTTCTGACAACATAACCAAAGTAGGTGAGAGGAAGTCTGGTCATTCTCTCCTCCAAGGAGCATTCTGACTGCACTTTGTCCAGGAC
>NW_006936909.1:0-878 GCF_000298275.1 Orycteropus afer afer
CTTCCTTCCGAGGAGTGGCTGGTGGGTTTGAACCGCCAGCCGTCTGGTTAGCAGGCAAGTGTCTTAGCCACTATGCTACCAGAGCTCCCTACACAGATATGCCATAATTTATTTAACTACTCCCCTATGGATGGGCATTTAGACTGATTGGACTTTTCACAAAGTATATATCTTTGTGCACATGTGCAAGTATATCTATGGGATAGAGTTTCTTGAGGCTGGCTGGGAAGAGGACCTGCTGGGCCAAAGGCTATGACCATTTTAAATGTTGCTAAAAGCTGCCAAATTGTTCCCCAAAATGCCTTTGCCAATTAAAACTCCCAACAAGAGTGTACAGTAGTGCCCATTTTCCCACACTCTCCCCAATACTGGATATCATCAATCTCTTTAAATGTTCACTAACCCTGATAGAAAGATCCCTTGTAGCGTCATGCCTAAGGCATTTGACTGCTAACCAGAAGGCTGATGATTCAAACCCACCAACCACTCCTCGGAAGGAAGATTGAGCAATCTACTTCTGTAGTGATACTGCCTCGGAAACCCAAGGAAGGGTCACTATGAGTCAGTGACTCACTGACTCGACGGCACATAACAACA
Source organism: Orycteropus afer afer (assembly GCF_000298275.1). Classification (NCBI taxonomy): domain Eukaryota; kingdom Metazoa; phylum Chordata; class Mammalia; order Tubulidentata; family Orycteropodidae; genus Orycteropus; species Orycteropus afer. The sequence continues at coordinate 598 of NW_006936909.1, forward strand.
ACCCTGATGAATGAAAAATGGTTGCTTGTTTCTATTTATAATTGTATAGTTTTGTTTTCTAGTGAGGGTAATTATTTTTTCATATTCTCTATACTCACTGCAGTTGAGTCGGATCCGACTCATAGCGACTACTCCTTGGGTTTCTGAGGCACTATCACTATGGAAGCAGATTGCCCAACCTTCCTTCCAAGGAGTGGCTGCTAGGTCTGAACCACCAGCTTTCTGGATAGCAGTCAAATGCCTTAGGCACTACGCCACTAGAGTTTTTATATTCTCTATAT
>NW_006936909.1:3204-3670 GCF_000298275.1 Orycteropus afer afer
GTAGTGATACTGCCTTGGAAACCCAAGGAGGGGTCTCTATGAGTTGGGGCCGTCTCGACGGCACATAACAACAACAACAAGGATCATCCATGGTGGACAGGTTTTGGCGGAGCTTCCAGATTAAGATAGACTAGGAAGAAGGACATAGTAATCTGAAAAAAAAAAAAATGGCCACTGAAAACATTATGAATCACAGTGGAACACTGAGTGATATCGTGCCAGAAGATGAGCCCCTCAGGTTGGAAGACACTCAAAATACAACTAGAGAAGAGTTGCTTCCTCAAAATAGAGTTGACCTTAATGACATGGATGGAGTAAAGCTTCTGGAATCTACATTTGCTGATGTGACATGACTCAAAATGAGGAAAAACATCTATTAATAATCAGAATGTAGAATGCATGAAATATGAAACAAGGAAAATTGGAAGTTGTAAAAAATGAAATGGAATGTGTAAAAATCAATATC
>NW_006936910.1:0-801 GCF_000298275.1 Orycteropus afer afer
TAACCTTAACTACCACATATGGGATCTGGCATTGTGATTCCTTCATGAAAACAGTAACCAGTGGTGCTTGGCCCTGCAACACCACCTGTATAGCCACGATAAAGTCCACCATCAGAAGACTGAAGGAATTTAAAGACCAGTAGAAACTGCACCACTTGAAACATTTCTAGCCTGTAAAAAATGGGTTGATTTATGTAACAACAACAACAACAACAAAAATCTCTGAGAAAATAAAAGCCACATTATATACTAGATTTTTAGGCAAATACATGCATATTATATATTTTTAACCAACCTCACCCTCTCCTCATGAGGTATTTTCATAATTTCACTATGCTAATATTTTTTACTTGTTGATGTGAAAAAGGATTTACCATAGCACAATTACAAAAATATCTCATTGGGGAAAGGTGCAGTTGGCCACAAAAAAGAAAAAGTATAACATGTGTGTTATTTGTGTAAAAATATGTGCCAGATAACATACTATACAAAACATTGTTCCACGTCCTACTTTGGCAAGTAGTGACTAGGATCATAAAAGCTTGCAAGCTGCCATCTAGATGCAACGATGGGTTTCTCCTCATCCAAAGCAAAGAAGAATGAAGAAAACCAAAGATTCATGGAAACAATTAGTCCTCGCGACTGGTACACCATGAGATCCTCAGCCTATATATATGACTTTGAGACCAGAAGAACTAGATGGTGGCCGGCTACCACTGTCATCCACTTGGAAGGGGATCTATGTAGGAGATCCTGGATAGAGAGGGAGAACAATGTGGAACAAAACTCAAAATCATTTGG
>NW_006936910.1:2127-2731 GCF_000298275.1 Orycteropus afer afer
CCTCAAGTCATCCTCACTTTCAGCAAGCAAAGTTGTATCCTCAGTGTGTCTCAGGTTGTTAATGATTCTTCCTCCAATCCTGATGCCATGTTTTTCTTCACATAGTCCAGCTTCTCAGATTATTTGCTTAGCATATAGATTGAATAAGTATGGGGAAAGGATACAACCCTGATGCGCTCCCTTCTTGATTTTAAACCATGTGTGTCCCCTAGAGAAAGGGTAAATATGTGAGCAAAAATATATATTCCCCTCTTTTTAAAACACCTTGAAAATATAGTTGACCATTTAAAGCAAAAAAATTGTAGCATTGTTTTGTAAGGTTTATAACAAGTGAAAGAGTAAAACGTGATAATAATGACATAAAACAAATAAACAAAAAAACCCACAAAAACCCCAAACTCACTGCCGTCAAGTCAATTAAACTCATAGTGACCCCTGCTTGGGTTTCCAAGGCAGTATCTCTGCAAAGTAGATTCCCATTCTTCCTTCTGGGGAGTGGCTGGTGGGTTTGAACCACCAGCCTTCTGGTTAGCAGTCAAATGTCTTAGGCACTACACCATCAGAGCCCCTAATAATACATAAAGGAAGGGGAAACAGATATATA
>NW_006936911.1:0-524 GCF_000298275.1 Orycteropus afer afer
GAATGGATAACCAAACTATGGTACATACACACAATGCAATACTATGCAGCGTTAAAGAATAATGTAGAATCTGCAAAACACTGCATAACGTGGATGAACTTGGAGGACATTTTGCTGAGTGAAATCAATCAGTCACAAAAGGACAAATATTATATTATTCCATTATTGTAAATGTCAAGGAAAGGTTTATCTATTGAAGGAAATTTTCTTTGTTGGCTACCAGGGGTGGAAGGGGAGGGTAGGGAACACTGATAGATAGGGATAAGTATTGCTTTGAGTGAAGAGAAGGGCAATGTACCAAATGTGAGTGACCAATATGGTGGTATTGAGGAAGAGAAAGACATAGAAAGGTACATGGGAGGTACAGACAACAAAGATGAAACCTTTTGCTCATACAGTACTGCATTGTCAGTGAAGGCAAACGTGGGTATATGGGTAGATAGATGGGTGGATAGGTTGAACTAGTAGGTATGTACATGAAGCGGGGAGTGTACCCAAGAACATGTATAGGGTTGGCAGACAAT
>NW_006936911.1:1591-2613 GCF_000298275.1 Orycteropus afer afer
AAAAAAAAAAAAAAGGTCAAGCCAATGCAAAATCTAATTTCAATTAAAAGAGAATATACAAACTCAGTTTGAAATGAGCAAGAGAATTTAATAGTAAGTGAAGAAAATATTAAAATCATAAGAGAATAATAAACATATAATTTGAACATTTCAATGGTATGTGTAACTTTCTGGAAAAAATTATAAAAAATTACTCAAGATGAGGAAATCTTTCTAATTCAATCATTATGAAAGAAATGTAAAACATCCCAATTATCTAAAAAATATAGTTTAGAGTCACAATGTCTCTGAAAATTTTCCATTTACATTATCAAAGCAGAGCTCATTTCAACTTTCACACTCAGTTCAGCTTCCAAGTAATGAAAACCTGTATTTGCTCCATGTCCTTTGTGTTCTCCTCCAGCTCCACACCTCTCTTCTCTACCCTACCCTCTGCACCCAGATTCAGTACACGAAAGAATTCCCTGCCATCTAGTTTCAGACTGGGTTCAGGTAAATGCGAAATCCCAGTAGGTGGTGGTAGGGAAAGAGAGGTGTTTATTCCTTGGCTCCCTTCCTGAGGAGTTATCTCAGGTTGTTTGAAGCCACAACTGAAAGTCACAGGTTTTCTCAATGTGGACATTTTTGTCATTCTCTCATTCAAGATTCTGGTAATCACTTCTCTCTTCACTGTTGCACATGTAGGTGTGTTAGTAAGATAGTGCAATATACTTTATGTGTTTCTATACCTTTTGATCACTTTTTTTTGTAATCATAACTTTATTAAAATTTCTTATAATTTAAATTTGAATGTATCTGTTTCTTGGAGGTACCTTATTGATATGTTAAGAAACTTATGTCATAAAGTGTCACATATGATATCAAAACCTGAAAAAAGGAATACACAAAAGAATTATAAGCCAATATCACTTCTCATTTAAAAAAAAAAATCCTAGACAGAATATCAATAAATTTATATCTACATTATATTTCCAAAAAATTCATGGATAATTTTATATTCATGCATTTATTTCTCATCAATA
>NW_006936912.1:0-601 GCF_000298275.1 Orycteropus afer afer
GCCCGCCACTCCTCTGAAGGAGTGATACCACGTTGGAAACCCAAGGAGGGGTCGCTATGAGTCAGAACAACTCCACGGCAGTGAGTTTGGTTTTTGGTTTTTAATCACTGAAAACAAGCAACATTCATCCATTCATGGAGAACCAGCCGCCATTAGGCAGGAACAGGCGACAAAGCATGCCCTCATTCACTCCTTTCACCCAGCCCCCACTCATTTACTGAGGGTCTGTGTGCCAGGCACTGGGCTCAGTGCCTGGGGACAGTATTCAATCATGGACGAAGACGGAAGGTCTCTCCCGCATCACACGGACGACAGTGATTTTGCTGTTGGCAATGGGGCTAAAGAAGAACATGAAAGGGTTGCTAATTTAAAGAGGACCCCCACAGTGAGAGTGTGGAGTGTGGATGGAATAGAGGGTACACTTAAGGGGAAAGGGCCACAGAGAAGGTTCTGTAAATTGTCCATGTGGGAGGAAAATACAAACCTGGAACAGGATGTTGTTCAGTGCCATTGAGTTGGCTCTGATTCATAGCAACCCTACACACAACAGAACGAAACACTGCCCAGTCCTGCCCAGCCTCACAATCGTTGCCATGTCTGA
>NW_006936912.1:2756-3302 GCF_000298275.1 Orycteropus afer afer
GGACTGAAACATACCAACAGTCATGAAGATGGCTTAAGACCAGGTGACGTCTCCTCCTGCTACACTAAGACCACCTAATGTGGTCCACACAAGGCAAGCCGACTGGATAGCAAGTAAGTGCGACCCTTCCAGTTATATGAAGAGTGATTTCCTTAAATGTTCATGATCATTAGCCATTACCAAAAAAAAAAAAAAAAACCAAACGTACTCCCATGGAATCGGATCAGACTCATAGCAACTCCTTGGTTTTCCGAAGCGGTATCACTATAGAAGGAGATTTGCCAACCTTCCTTCTGAGGAGTGGCTGGTGGGTTTGAACCATCAGCCTTCTGGTTAGCAGTCACATGCCTTAGGCACTGAGCCACGAGAGCTCCCCATTAGCCATTGTCATTGTTATTATGTGCCGTCAAGTCAGACCCGACTCATAGTGACCCCTCCTTGGCATTCCAAGGTGGTTATCAGTACGGAAGTAGATTGCCCAACTTTCCCTCTGAGGAGTGGCTGGTGGGTTTGCAGCACCAGCCTTCATTAGCCATTGTTGTTGTT
>NW_006936913.1:0-578 GCF_000298275.1 Orycteropus afer afer
CCACACATCCATTCACCAAGTGGGTGTGGGGTATAAGAGTAACAAGGGGAATATCACACCTTTCCAGTCATTTGCATCCAGAATGTCTTTGCAGTTCCTGGCAAGTGAAGCCTTTTCTTAGGTCTCTGGAATCTGAGAGAATGCTGTCGTTTTAAATATCCAAAATGGTCGAGCCACTTGTAAACTTTCAAAATGACTGCACCCTCCAGACAGGCAAAAGTCCACAGCTCTCCCCATCTCCCTCTTCGCTGCTTCCCTTTTCATTCACTGGCCATTGGTGCAGTCCCCTGTGCAGTCCCTGGATGGCCAGGCCTGATTTTTAGTTTAATTCTTAGGTCCTTACACCACTTGGTAATATTCAAGCTGTCTGGGCCTTCAGGATCACTGACAGACTGCAGCTCTGTATGTCTCCTTTTTTGGTGATTTCACACAGGTTTTTTTATTAGTTGGAGTTTGATCTACTTCTGTATCCTTCCTTTCAAAGCTCAGGCCTCTGGGATTATCTTCTGTATCTGTGTTATTTGGTTCCTCTTTGTTTGTTGAAGAGGTTCTGTGTCATTTCTCTGCCTCTTCCACCA
>NW_006936913.1:1438-2791 GCF_000298275.1 Orycteropus afer afer
CGTCGAGTCGGCCCCGACTCATAGCGACCCCTCCTTGGGTTTCCGAGGCAGTATCACTATGGAAGTAGGATTGCCCATATGTATTATTAGGAGATTGAAAATGGTATTGATTGGATCAGGCTCACCTTAGTCTTCAAAGTGACATCTTTGCTTTTTAACACTTTTTAAAAACACATTTGTCATTTGATTTCTTGACTGCTGCTTCCATGGGCATGGAGGTGGAACCAAGTAAAATGAAATCTTTGACAACTTCAATGTTTTCTGTTTATCATGATGTTGCTTATTGGCCCAGTTGTGTGGACTTTTTATTTGTTTCTATTGAGTTGTAATCCATACTGAGGGCAGTTCACTATCAATCTACTGCTGGAATAATTTTTTAATTATATTCAGAAAGATATTACTTGTGTGGAATATTAATGATATTGTTTGATAATTTCCACATTCTGTCAAAAACATGGATTTCTTCCAGTCAATTGGCCAAGTAGTTGTTTTCAGAATTTCTTAGCATAGATGAATAAACACTTCCAGCTTTCCATCTGTTTGTTGAAACATCTCAATTGGTATTCCATAAATTCCTGGAGCCTTGTTTTTTGCCAGTGCTTCAGTGCAGCTTGGACTTCTTTCAATATCTTTGGTTCTTGATCATATGCTGCCTCTGAAAATGGTTGACTATTGACAAATTCGTTTTAGTACTATGACTGTGTATGCATTCCATTCTCTTGATGCTTCCTGTGTCATACAATATCTTGCTTATAAAATCCTTCAGTAGTGCAACTTGAGGTTTGAATCTTTTCTTTAGTTCTTTCAGTTTGAGGAAAACTGAGCATATTCTTCCCTTCTGGTTTTCTAACTACAGTTCTTTCCACTTTTCATTGTAATAATTTACTTTGTTATTTCAAGTGGGCCTTTGAAATCTTCTGTTCAGGTCTTTTACTTAATTTCTTCCATTCACTTTAGCTCCTCTACATTCAAGAGCAATTTTTGAAGTATCTTCAGACATCCATTTTGGTCTTTCCTTTCTTTCCTGTCTTTATGATGACTTTTTGTTTTCTTCATTTATGATATCAATGTCATCCCATAACTCATCAGATCTTCTGTCATTGCTGTTCAATACATCAAATATATTATTTGTTGTTGTTGTTAAGTGCTGTCGAGTCGTTTCCGACTCATAGCGACCCCATGCACAGCAGAACGAAACACTGCCCGATCCAGCACCAGCCCCACAATCCCCGCTATACTCGAGACCATCATCGCAGCCACTGTATCAATCCATCTCCCTGAAGGTCTCCCTCTCTTTCGTTGACCGTCCACCCTACCAAGCATGACATCCTTCTCCAGGGAATGGTCCCTTCT
>NW_006936914.1:0-2666 GCF_000298275.1 Orycteropus afer afer
GCTAACCAGAAGGCTGGCAGTTCAAACCCACCAGCCACTCCTTGGAAGGAAGATGGGGCAATCTACTTCTGTAGTGATACTGCCTTGGAAACTCAAGGAGGGGTCACTATGAGTCGGGTCCAACTGGACGGCACATAACAACAATAGCAACATGGGCAAAATATTGAATGATGCAGGAAGCCTCTAAAGAAGGTGGAAGCAATACACAGAGTCAATATACCAAAGAAGAATTTGTCAATGTTCAACCATTTCTATAGGTAGCATATTATACAGAACCAGTGGTACTGAAGAGGAAGTCCAACCTGCATTGAAGGAATTGGCAAAAAAAAAAAAAGCCTCCAGGAATTGAGCCATTGAGATGTTTCAACAAACTTGCAGCACTGGAGCTCACTCGTTTATGCCAAGAAATTTGGAAGACAGCTACCTGGCCAACCGACTAGAAGAGGTCCACACTTGTACCCATTCCACCCAAAGGTGATCCGACATAATTTAGAAATTATTGAATATCATTAATTTCACACACAAGTAATATTTTACTGAAGATAATTTTAAAAAATGATTGCAGCAGTACATTGACTGGGAACATCCAAAAATTCAAGCTGGATTCAGACGAGGACATGGAATGAGGGATATCACTACTGATGTCATATGGATCTTGGCTGAAAGCAAACAACACAAGAAAGATGTTTACCTGTGTTTTATTGCCTATGCAAAGGCATTCAACTGTGTGGATCATAACAAATTATGGGCAACATTGCAAGAATGGGAATTCCAGAACACTTAATTGTGCTCATGTTGTTGTTGTTATGTGCCGTCGAGTCAGACCCGACTCATAATGACCCCTCCTTTGGTTTCCGAGGCAGTCTCACTATGGAAGTAGATTGCCCTATCTTCCCTCCAAGGAGTGGCTGGTGGGTTTGAACCGCCAGCCTTCTGGTTAGCAGTCAAGTGCCTTAGGCACTATGCTACCTGAGCTCCCAGTTGTGCTCATAAGGAACTTATATAGAACAAGAGGCTGTGGCTTGAACAGAACAAAGGGACACTGAATGGTTTCAAATCAAAAGGTGTGTGTCTGGGTTTTATGCTTTCAAGATACTTACTCAATCTGTATACTGAGAAAATAATCTATAAAGCTGTACTATATGAAGAGTGTGACATCAGGACTGGAGGAAGATTAACAACTTGTGATATGAAGGTGATACAGACTTGCTTGCTGAAAGTGAAGATGAGTTGAAGCACTTACTGATGAAGATCAAAGACTACAGCCTTCAGGATGGATTAAACCTCAACATAAAAAAAAAAAAAAAAATTCCTTACAACTGGATCAATAAGCAACATCAAAATGGAGAAGAGATTGAAGTTGTTAGAGTCCATAATCAATGCCCATGGAAGCAGCAGTCAAGAAATCAGATGATGTATTGCACTGGGTGAATCTGCATAAAAGACCTCTTTAAAGTGGTATTAGTGGTGAATTGTGGTGTTGGCAAAGAATAGTGAAGATACCATGGACTGCCAGAACAATGAAAAAATCTGTCTTGGAAGAAGTACAGCTGGAATGCTCCTTAGAAGCAAGAATGGCCAGACTTTGTCTCATGTACTTTGGTCATCTTGTCAGAAGGCACCAGACCTTGGAGAAGAATATCATGCTTGGTAATATAGAGGTTCAACAAAAAAGGGAAAGACCTGCAATGAAATGGATTGACACAGTAGCTGCAATGATGGGCTTGAGTACAGCAAATATTGTGAGGATGGTGCAGGACTGGCCATTGTTTCATTCTGTTATATACAGTGTCCCTGTCAATCACAGCTGACTTGATAGCATCTAACAACAACAACATTACAGATAATGGTACGTTAATGTATTAGATAACCTGGATGAAATTGAGAAATTCCTAAAAAATTACAAACTAATGCCACTGACTCAAAAAAATGTGAATACACTTATAACTAAAAAGATTGAATTAATATTCAAAAAACTTCCCAGAATGAAAAGGTAGGTTAAGATGACTTTAACTGATGAATTCTACAAAATTTATAACAATCCTTCACAAAATCTTCCATAAAAAAGAACACTTCTTAACTTATTCTAAAATGCTATACTTACCCTGATATAACAATCAAAAATATCACAAGAAATAAAATACCTTAGAAATTTTGAAAAAAAATTCCTCAATAAAATACTAGCAAATCAAGTATAACAACAATGAAAAAGGATTATACACAATGATAAAGTGCATCCTATTATTGGTAAGTTGGTTTAAAATCCAAAAATCAATCAACATAAATACCCTGTATTAATAAAGGAAGAACATCACACATCACACAGTTATCTCAATAGATGGGAAAATGCACTTGGCAAAACGAGCACTCAAAGACTAGGGAAAGAAGTAAAGTTCCTCATCTATGAAGAATCCACAGCTAACAACATATTTGGTGGTGAAAAATAATTGAAAGCTACCCATCTAAGATCTGGGACATGACAGGATGTCCACCCTCACTATAAACAGTCCCCAGATACAAAGGAGATCTGGTCCTGTGTCTTAAGAATTTATAGGGGAGCAGGGCAAGATGGCAGACTAGGCAGAAGGATTGCACAGACCCTCTTCAACAAAGAAAAGGGAAACCAATTAACACAGACACAGAAGATAATCTTGGACCCCTGAGCC
>NW_006936915.1:0-787 GCF_000298275.1 Orycteropus afer afer
TTCAAGTGGAATTTGCATATGAGCAGTTGATGGTCTGTTCTACAATCAGCTCCTTGCTTGGTTTTGGCTGAAGATATTGAGCTTTTCCACTGCCTCTTGCCACAGATGTAGTCAATCTGATTCCTGTGTGTTCCATCTGGTGAAGTCCACGTGTACAGCCTCCGTTTGAGAGGCAACTCAGGCCCGCCCAGAGTAGCAGGCCAGAAGTGCAGAAGAAATGGAATAAAAAGCCAGGAACCTGGACAGAGGAGCAGTCAGACCCAGGAAAAACTCAGGGACACACAAAACAGCAGGGCAGAAGAGCAGGGGAAAGGGGATTAAAAGCCAGGGAGCCAGACAGAGGTACAGTCAGCCACAGGGACCCAGTTGAGGGTGATACAAGAGGACTCCAACAACAAGACAAACTTGTCTGTCAGTTTGTCCTACTGTGGTGACATGTAGACGTGAGTTTTGAGGCTGAGCCTCTAGTGTTTAAAACCTAGTGAGATGCACCTGGTGCACAGGTAACAGCCCAGATTATAGACTGAGACAGACTAGGAAGAAGGAAGAGGCTTTCCACTTCTTAAAGAATTGGCCAGGGAAAACCTTATGAATAGCAAAGAAACACTGTTTGGTACATTATCACGCACCTTTAGTAATAGTCTGTTTAGGCGAAAAGGCTATCAAAATAGGACTGGGAAAGAGCTGCAACATATGAGTAAACCCAGCCTTACTGATATGGAAAAGAGAAAGCTTTCAAGACCTTCATTTGCTGATGTGGCACCACTCAAATTGAAGAGAAACAGCC
>NW_006936915.1:973-2514 GCF_000298275.1 Orycteropus afer afer
TTAATATGACTGTTATTCAAATTTATGCCCCAACCACCAAAGCCACAGATGAGAAAATTGAAGAATTTTATCAGCTTCTACAGTCTTAAATTGACCAAACATGCAATCAGGATGTGTTAATTATCACTGGTGACTGGAATGCAAAAGTTGAAAAGAAAGAAGAATCACTGGTAGTTGGAAAATTTGGCCTTGGTGACAGAAATAATGCTTTTTCCAGAACACTTAGTTGTATTCATTAGGAACCTGTACATAGGCCAAGAGGCTGTCGTTCAAATAGAACAAGGGGATACTGCATTATTTAAAATCAGGAAAAGAGTATGTCAGGGTTGTATCCTTTTATCTGTATGTATGCTGAGCAAATAATCTGAGAAGCTGGACTATATGAAGAAGAACTTGACATCAGGGTTGGAGGAAGAATCATTAACAACCTGAGATACACAGATGGCACAACTTCACTTGTTGAAAGTGAGGACAACTTGAAGCACTTAATGATAAACATTAACGACTACAGTCTGCAGTATGGATTACAGCTCAATATAAAGAAAAAAAATCATCACAATTATACAAATAAACAGCATCACGATAAGTGGAGAAATGATCGAAGTTGTCAAAGACTTCATATTATTTGGTTCTACAAGCAACAACAATGGAAGCAGTAGTCAAGATATCAGAGGATGTATTGTGTTGGGCAAATCTTTTGCAGAAGGCTTCTTTCAAGTGCTGAAGAGCAAAGTGCACCTAACCCAACCCACAACATTTTCAATCACCTTGTATACATGTGAGAGCTGAACAATGAATAAGGAAGACTGAAGAAGAAATGATGTTTTTAAATTGTTGTGTTGGGAAAGAATGCTGAAAATACCACGGACTGCTAAAAGAACTAACAAATTCTGTCCTGGAAGAAGTGCAGCCAGAATGCTCCTTCAATGAAAGAATGTCCAGAATTTGTCTCACCTATTTGGTTACACTATTCTCTGGAAAAGGATGTCATGCTTGGTAAAATGGAAGGTCAATGTAAAAGAGGAGGGCCCTCAATGAGATGGATTGACATAGTGGCTGCAATCATGGGTTCGGGTATAGTGGGGATTGTGGGGCTGGCAGAGGACCAGACGATGTTTTGTTCTGTTTTGCATGGTGTTGCTTCATTGGAGATGACTGGACAGCATCTATGAACAACAACAGCAGATACATAGATGGACACTCATTCTGTACAGGGGTGAGAAGTCAAATAGGACTATATTCAGGGATACATGTAAGTGTGACAGAGAATAACTATACCTATGTATTTATATGTACTGCAAACATATCCATGAATGTAGTAGAGCATACAGGGGTCAAAGGTATGCAAACTCCTTAGTCACAACCAAACACCTTGAAGGAATGAGTTCCTGTATATGGAGGCTAAGACTATAGTTTTAGGGGACACTAAGGTCAATGTTCATAACATACTCCATAAATACAATGTTCTACATCCTACTTTGGTGAGTAGCAACTGGGGTCTTAAAAGTTTGTCAGTGGCTATCTAAGGTACCACTATTTGT
>NW_006936916.1:0-1424 GCF_000298275.1 Orycteropus afer afer
TGTTGTCAGAAGGGACCATTCCCTGGAGAAGGATGTCATGCTTGGTAGGGTGGAGGGGCAATGAAAGAGGAGGAGGCCTTCAATGATGGATTGACATGGTGGCTGTGATGACGGGCTCAAATATAGCAAGGATCATGGAGCTGGGCACGGGATTGGGCAGTGTTTCTTTCTGCTGCGCATGGGGTCACTATGAGTTGGAAACTACTGAACGGCACCTAACAACAACAACAACCTGAAGGATTGAAGCAAAGTTCCCATCTCTGTTTTGCTTATTAGGTAATGACCCAAATTGTAACTGTAGCAGTTTGCAGCTAGAAAGTATGATTGATGTATACTCATAAGTATTAGGATGAGAAGATGGGGGAAGAGTTTCTTTTAGTAATTAGGATATTCAGAACGATCTGTGTATATGGAGAAGTTGAGAAAGCCATAGACATGAGCAGGACAAGAATTACATTATGAGTCAGCAATTCCACTCCCAGATATTAGCCAAAAGAACTAAAACAGAGACTAAACAGATATTTGTACAACAATGTTCACTGCTGCATTATTCACAATAGCCAAGAGGTGGGAACAACCCAAATACCCACCATGAAAAATGCAATGGAGATGATAAGTAACAGTCAAATTCTAGATACATTGTGAAGGTGGTCCCACAAAATGGTGGTACGTGAATTTTATCTCCACAAATATTTTTAAAAAGAAGAATTGTTGTTGTTATCGCTTTGTGCCATTGAGTCATCGCCAACTCATAGTGACCCTATGCACAGCAGAATGAAACTTTGTCCAATCCTATACCAGCCTCACAATCCTTGCTATACCTGAGCTCATAGTTGAAGCCACTGCATCAATGCATCTCGTTGAGGGCCTTCCCTTCATTGACCCTCTGCTTTACCAAGCATTATATACTTCTCCAGGGAATGGTTCCCTCTGACAATATGACCAAAGTAGGTGAGATGAAGTCTGGCGATTCTTGCTTCCAAGGAGCATTCCAACTGCATTTCTTCCAGGACAGATTTGTTAGTCATTTTTTGTGTGTGTGTGTGTGATTTGGGTGAAGATTTACAGAGCAGATTCACTTTCCATACAGCAGTTCACACTTTGTCTCATGACATTGACCACAGTTTACCACAATGCAACAGCTCCCCTCCCCCTTCCTCCCCATAGTTACCCCTTCCCAGTGTCCATCCCTCCATGCACTCCTGCCCCCTGCATTGTCTCCCTGTGCATAAGCAGCCCTTCTTTCGCCATGATTGGTAACTCCAAGGAGTGTATCTACCTGAGGTAAATGTTCAACTCATATGCCTGTATTTTGTTTGGCTGGAAACCACGGGTGTGGGTTCAATTCCAGACCTGAAGGGCAGCTAGGGCCCATAGTCTCAGTGGTTCCACCAGGCTCTATTGGATCAGCAAACGTGGTCCCC
>NW_006936916.1:2155-2622 GCF_000298275.1 Orycteropus afer afer
CAAAAGGGTTCATCTTTGTTGTCTGTATTTCCCATGTACCTCTCTGTGTCTTTCTCATCCTCAATGCCACCATATTGGTCACTCACATTTGGTACATTGCCGTTCTCTTCACCCAGTACTTATCAATACTGATCTCTATCTATCTAGCAGCATTCCTTCTCTTCCCCTCCCACCCCTTGTAACCAAAAAAGAAAATTTCCTTCTATAAACAAACCTTTCCTTAACTTTTACAATAACAGACTAATACAATATTTGTCCTTTTATGATTGACTTATTTCACTCACCATAATGTCCTGCAAATTCATCCAGGTTATGTGGTGTTTTGCAGATTCTACATTATTCTTTAGGGTTTCATAGTATTCCATTGTGTGCGTGTACCATAGTTTGGTTATCCATTCCTCAGTTGATGGACACCTAGGTTGTTTCCATCATTTGGCTATTGTAAATAGTGCTGTGATGAACATGGG
>NW_006936917.1:0-848 GCF_000298275.1 Orycteropus afer afer
AGAAAATTATAAATCATAGGGTAACCTCAAAGAAAAACGATAAAACTTCATATCACAATAACAAAGAGGACAAGCACAAATACTCAGCAAATACTAAAACAACAGCAACAAAGGAAATGATAACAGGATTCATATACTTAATGAGCTCAGCACAGAAAATAATATGGAACAAAGACACAAAGGACACCATGAAAAAACACATACCAAAATCACAGCAACCAAATCATACTTGTCAATAATTACACTGAATGTTAATGAATTAAATGCAACAATCAAGAGATGGAAAGTTGCAGATTGGATGAGAAAACAAAACTTATCAATATGCTGCCTACAAGAGACACATCATAGAGATAAAGTCAAGAATAGACTAAAAATCAAAGGTTTGAAAAAGATATTTGAAGCAAATGGCAGCTGCAAGAGAGCAGGAGTGGCAATAATAATTTCTGATCAAATTGACTTTAAGAGAAAACCACCATATTAGACAAGGAAGGCCATTATATAATGCTTAAAGGATCAATTGAACATGAAAATATAACCATAATAAGTATCTATGGACCCAATGAAAGAGCCCCTAAATACATAAGTCAGACTTTAAAAGAGTTGAAAAGTCAAATAGATACTCCACAGTCATAGTGGGCAACTTTAATACACCACTTTCTTTGAAACATAGAACAACTGGAAAGAAACTCAACAAAGATGCAGAAGAGCTAAACAATACACTCCATCAACTTGGCCTTACAGACATCTACAGAGCGCTTCACCCAACAATAGCACAATACAAATTCTTCTCTAGTGCACATGAAACATTTTCCATGATAGACCATATATTAGGCCATAAAGCAAGCCTT
>NW_006936917.1:1984-2557 GCF_000298275.1 Orycteropus afer afer
AAGGATGGTTCAACATTAGAAAAACAATCGTCATCCACCACATAAATAAAACAAAGGAGAAGAACCACAAGATCATATCAATAGATGCAGAAAAGGCATTTGATAAAATCCGACACCCATTCCTGATCAAAACTCTCAGCAAAATAGGAATGGAAGGGAGATTCCTCAACATAATAAAGGGCATCTAGGCAAAACCCACTTCTCGGAAGGAAGATGGGGCAATCTACTTCCATAGTGATACTGCCTCAGAAATCCAAGGAGGAGTCGCTATGAGTCAGGTGTGACTCGACGGCACATAACAACAACAACAACAACAGGCAAAACCAACAGCCAACATTATTCTCAATGGAGAAAAGACTGAAACCATTCCTCTTGAGAACAGGAACCAGACAAGGATGCCTGCTATCACCACTTCTATTCAACATTGCACTGGAAGTCTTAGCCAGGGCCATAAGGCAAGAAAAGGAAATCAAAGGCATTCAAATTGGTAAGGAAGAAGTCAAACTATCCCTATTTGCTGACCATATAATCCTATACCTAGAAAACCCAAGAGACTCAGTCAAAAATCTACTG
>NW_006936918.1:0-919 GCF_000298275.1 Orycteropus afer afer
TTCTCTTCACCCAAATCAATACTTATCTCTATCTAACTAACCATATTCTCTACCCTCCCCTCCCACCCCTGGTAACCAACAAAGAAAATGTCCTTCCAAAGATAAGTATATCCTTGACTTTTACAATAATGGACTAATACATTATTTGCCCTTTTGTGATTAACTTATTTCACTCAGCATAATGTTCTCCAAGTTCATCCACATTATGTGGTGTTTTGCAGATTCTGCATTATTCTTTCAGGTTGAATAGTATTCCATTGTGTATATGTTCCATAACTTGGATATCCATTCCTCAGTTGATGGACATCTAGGTTGTTTTCAACTTTTGGCCATTGTAAGTATGCCACAATGAACATGGGTGTGCATATGTCTGTTCTTGTCCTGGTTCTCACTTCTTTAAGATATATACCTAGTAATGGAATAGGTGAGTCAAATGGTATTTCTAGTTCCAATTTTTTAAGAATGACCATACTGCTTTTCACAATGGTTGTACCATTTTACAGTCTCACTAGCAGTGTATGAGAGTCCCAATCTCTCCACATCCTCACCAGCATTTGTTATTTTCTGTCTCGTTGAACTTTGCTGCTAGTGCTGGAGCAAGATGGAATCTCGTTGTTTTGATTTGCATCTCTCTAATAGGTAATGATCATAAGCATTTCTTCATATGTTTGTTGGCTGCTTGAATGTTGTCCTTGGTGAAGTGTCTATTCATGTCTTCTGCCCATTTTGTAATTGGATTGTTTGTCCTTTTTTTATTGAGGTGTTGGAGTTTTCTATAGATTTTGGAGATAAGTCCCTTGTCAGATATGTCATTACCAAATATATTTTCCCAATCTGTAGTTTCTCTTTTGACTCTTTTGGAGAAGTCTTTGGAAGCACATAAAAATTTAATTTTTAGAAGGTCCCAATCATCTGGTTT
>NW_006936918.1:2996-3460 GCF_000298275.1 Orycteropus afer afer
TTTTGATCAGGAATGGCTGGTGGATTTTATCAAATGCCTTTTCTGCATCAATTGATATAATCACGTGGTTCTTCTCCTTTGTTTTATGTATGTGGTAGATGACGTTGATTGTTTTTCTAATGGTGAACCATCCTTGCATATCTGATATGAACCCCACTTGATCATAATGAATGATTTTCTTGGTATGTCGTTGGAGTCTATTGCTAGAATTTTTTAAAAGATTTTTTGCATCTCTACTCATGATGGATTTTTGTCTGTAGTTTTCCCTTTGAGTGATGTCTTTGCCTGGTTTTGGTATCAAGGTTATGCTTGCTTCATAAAATGAGTTAGGGAGGAATCCATCCTTCTCTGTGTTTTGGAATAGTTTGAGTAGGATTGGTATCAGTTCTTCTCTGAATGTTTTGTAGAATTCTCTGGTGAAATTATCTGGGCCAGGACTTTTTTTAGTTGGTAATTTTTTGATG
>NW_006936919.1:0-796 GCF_000298275.1 Orycteropus afer afer
AAAACTATAAAGTTTCTCCAGGAAAAAATAGGGGCAAATTAATGGTCCTAATTTATGGCATGAATAGACTGTGAAGCATAACCCAAAATGTGCAAACAGCTGAAGATAAACCAGATGAATGGGACTTTCTAAAAATAAATTTAATGGCTTCCAAAGATTTCTCCAAAATAGTCAAAAGAGAACTTACAGATTGGGAAAACATACTTGGCAATCACTTATGTGACAAGGCAATTATCTCCAGAATTTATAAAAAACTACAATACTTCAACAACAAAAAGATTAGCAATCCCATTAAAAAATGGGCAGAAGACATGATTAGACACTTCACCAAATAGGATATTCAGACGGCCAGCAAATACATGAAGAAAAATTCACAATAATTAGCCATCAGAGAAATGCAAATCAAAACAACAATGAGATACCATCTCACTTCAGCACTAAAGGAAAGTTCAACAAGACAGAAAATAACAAATGCTGGCAAAGATGTGGAGAGATTGGGATTCTCATACACTACTGGTGGGACTGCCAAATGATACAACCACTCTGGAAAGCAGTATGGCAATTACTTAGAAAGCTGAAATTAGAAATACCATTTGACTCACAAATCCCACTACTAGCTATATATCATAAAGAAGTGAGAGCTAGGACAAGAACAGATATATGGACACCCATGTTCATTGCAGCACTATTTACAATAGCCAAAAGATGGAAACAACCTAGCTGCCTATCAACAGAAGAATGGATAACCAAACTATGGTACATACACACACAGTGGAATTCTATGCAACTCTAAAGA
>NW_006936919.1:2598-3142 GCF_000298275.1 Orycteropus afer afer
TTGAACCGCCAGCCTTCTGGTTAGCAGTCAAGTGCCTTAGGCACTACGCTACCAGAGCTCCCTAAATAGATCCTAGTGATACAAAATTAGCCACACTCATTACAGAAGCAACAGAAGTCAGAGTTGGAGTAACCTCTCAGAGACAACCAAACACCTTGACAGAGAGAATTGCCAGGCCTGCTGACTCAGGACCAAAGTATTGGGGGATACCAAGCTCAATTGGCACAACACAGTAAATAAAAATCTTGTTCCACAACCTAATTTGGTGAGTAGGGACTGGGGTCTTAAAAATTTTCCAGTGCCCATCTAAGATGCAATTATTGGTCTGCTCTCATCTGAAGCAAAGAAAAGTGAAGAAAATCTAAGCCATTTGGAAATAATTAATCCAAGGATATGATAGATTTCAAAAACAGAAGAATTACATGGTACCCAACTATCAATGCCGACCACTTGGGATGTGATCAAAACTGGAGATCCTGGATAGAGTGGGAGTAAAAATGTGGAACAAAATTCAAAAGCACAAAAATGACTAGTATTACTGGTA
>NW_006936920.1:0-853 GCF_000298275.1 Orycteropus afer afer
TGGTAGGGTGGAGGGTCGACGAAAGAGGGGGAGGCCTTCAACGAGATGGATTGATACGGTGGCTGCGATGATGGGCTCAAGTATAGTAGGGATTTTGGGGCTGGCGCGGGATCGGGCAGTGTTTCGTTCTGCTGTGCATGGGGTTGCTATGAGTCGGAAATGACTCAACGGCACTTAACAACAACTACAACAAATTAAATTTTGTATGATTCTATTTTGTCTCCTTTGTTGACTTATTACCTATCACTCTATTTCAGCTTAGTGGTTGCTTTAGGGTTTACAGTATACATTTCTAATGTATCACAATCTACCTTCAAATGAGATTATATCACTTTATATGTAATATAAGAACCATATAATAGTATACTTCATTTCTCCTCTCCTGATTTTTGTACTATTGATGTCATACATTTTACTTTTATATGTTACAAACTTCATATTACTTTATTATTGTTTTGTTTAAACAGTCAATTACCTTTTGGATATTTAAATGATAATTAGAAAACATATTTACCATGTAGTTACCATTTCCAGCTTTCTTTATTCCTTTGTGTATATCCATATTTCTATCTGTTATCATTTTGACTCTGTCTGAAAGACTTCCCTTCATAATTCCTGTAATATGGGTCTGTTGTTGTTGTTGTTGTTAGGTGCTGTTGAGTCGTTTCCAACTCATAGCGACCCCATGCACAGCAGAATGAAACACCGCCCGATCCCGCGCCAACTCTACGATCCTTGCTATACTTGAGCCCATTGTCGCAGCCACCGTGTCAATCCATCTCGTCAAAGGCCTTCCCCTCCTTCGTCGACCCTCCACCTTACCAAGCATGACATCCTTCTCCAGGGAATGGTC
>NW_006936920.1:1608-2139 GCF_000298275.1 Orycteropus afer afer
TGAGCTGTCTCCCTGTGCATAAGCAGCCCTTCCTTCTCCCATGATTGTTCTCTTCAGGGTGTGTGTCTACTTGAGGTAAATGTTTAACTCACTTGTCTTCCAAATCTTTTGGCATAACCGAGTGAGTGCCTCCAGTGGGGCATTCGTTTGTTGAAATATCTAAATGGGTGTTTTGTCAATTCCTGGAGCCTTGTTTTTGTCAATTCCTTCATTGCAGCTTTGACTTTCTCCTTCAATACCATTGGTTCTAGATCATATGCCATCTCCTGAAATGGATGAAGATTGACCAGTTCTTTTTGGTACAGTGACTCTTTGTGTTCCTTCCATCTTCTTTTGATGTTCCCTGCATCATTCAATGTGTTGCCCTTAGAATCTTTCAATATTGCAACTCGAGGCTTAAATTTTTTCTTCAATTCCTTCAGCTTGAGAAATGCCGAGCATGTTCTTCCCTTTTGTTTTTCTAATTCCAGGTCTTTGCACATTTCATTATAGTAATTGGCTTTGTCCTCTTGAGCTGCTCTTTGAAATCTT
>NW_006936921.1:0-1226 GCF_000298275.1 Orycteropus afer afer
TATATCAAGCAAATGGCAACTGTAAGAGAATAGTAGTGGCAATATTAATTTCTGATCAAATTGACTTTAAGACAAAAACCACCATATGAGACAAGGAAGGACATTATATAATGATTAAAGAATCAATTGAACATGAAGATATAACCATAATAAATGTCTATGGCACCAATGAAACAGCCCCAAAATACATAAATCAGACTCTAAAAGAGTTGAAAAGTCAAATAGACAACTCCACAGTCATAGTGGAAGACTTTAATACACCACTTTCATTGAAAGATAGAACTGGAAAGAAACTAAACAAAGATGCAGAAGAGCTAAACAATACAATCCACCAAATTGGCCTTACAGACATCTACAGAGCACTTCATCCAACAACAGGACAATATACATTCCTTTCCAGTGCACATGGAACATTTTCCATGATAGACTATATGTTAGGCATTAAAGCAAGCCTTCATAAATTTAAAAACATTGAAATACTGCAAAGCATCTTCTCAGATCATGATGCTATCAAATTAGAACTCAACAATAGGAAGATCAACAGAAAAAGAGTAAACACATGGATACTAAACAACACCCTCCTTGAGAAAGACTGGGTAAGAGAAGAAATAAAAATAGAAATTCAAAAATTCCTTGAATCAAACGAGAATGAAAAAGCAGCATACCAAAATCTTTGGGACACAGCAAAAGCAGAGATCAGAAGCCAAAATATAGCAATAACTGCACACATCAAGAAAGAATAAGGAACGAAAATCAACACTTTAAACCAACATCTCCAGCAATTAGAGAAGGAACAGCAAGAAAACCCTACAGTCACCAGAAGAAAGGAAATAAGGAAGATTTGAGTGATGAAACAGAGAATAGAAGGACAATAGAAAAAATCAACAAGACCAGAAGTTGATTTTTTTAAAACATTCATAAAATTGACAAATCACTGGCAAATTTAACAAAGGAAAAGAGGAAGAGAATACAAATAACATGAATTAGAAACGAAATGGGTGACATCACAACTGAACCACCTGAAATAAAAAGATTACATCAGGATACTGTGAAGAACTGTACTTCAATAAATTTGAAAATCTAGAAGAAATAACAGATTTCTAGAAACACACCACTTACCTAAACTAACACAGACTGCTATGGAAAAGTTAAACGGATCCATCACAAAATAAGAAATTGAACAGGTCATCAAAAAACTATCAACTAAAAAAAGTCCTGGCCCAGAC
>NW_006936921.1:2111-2678 GCF_000298275.1 Orycteropus afer afer
AAAACTTGGGAATAAATTTTACCAGGGACACAAAACTCCTGTACAAAGAAAACTATAAAAAACTACTTCAAGAAACCATAAGAGATCTACATGAATGGAAGAACATCCCATGCTTGTGGATAGAAAGATTAAACATTGTGAAAATGTCACTTCTACCCAAGCAATCTATACATTCAATGCAATCCCAATCCAGATCCCATTAACATTTTTTAAGGATATGGAAAAACCAATCACTAACTTTATGTGGAAAGGAAAGAGACCCCAGATAAGGAAAGCACTATTGAAGAAGAAGAACGAAGTAGGAGGTCTCACACTGCTGGATCTCAAAACCTACTACACAGCCACAGTAGTTAAAACTGCCTGATATTGGTACAATGACAGACACATAGACCAATGGAATAGAATTGAGAACCCAGAAATAGATCCTTCAACCTATGGTCAGCTGATCTTTGACAAAAGGCCAAAATCCATGAAATGGGGAAGAGAATGTTTGTTTAATAAACGGTGCTGGCAAAACTGGAGATCCATTTGCAGAAAAATGAAACAAGATCTGTACCTCACACCATA
>NW_006936922.1:0-2579 GCF_000298275.1 Orycteropus afer afer
TAAATCTTCACCCAAATCCTAATTAAAAAAAAAAAAAAAAAGAAGTTTAAAAGTTGACACCTATGACTAAGAAATCAACCTTTCAGGGAAAGCAGCAGGCTCATATACTACATATATTGATTATAAATCAGTATGATCTTTTTGAAAAGTAATGTGGCAATATGAAATTTCCTCATGTTCTCTGATTTGGTAATATTACTGTTATTGTTTCATTGGGAAATATTGGAGATATAAATAAATAATTCTATACAAGAAGAATTTATCATGATTGCATGCATAACAATTAGCTCAGGCTCTTGAGTCTGTTCACCTGGGTTAGAATTCTGGCTATATCTCTTACTAGCTCCATGATCTTGGGAAGATATGCAACTTTTATAATCAGTTGTTGCTCATCAAAAAAAAAATGGTCATCATATAAGGACCTACTACAAAGGCCTGTTATGGAGACTTAAGGTTTAATTGAATATGAAGGACTCAGCAGAATGCCTGGCTCACAGTAAGTATTCAGTAATAATTAGCTCAATATTTTACAGTAGTGAACTTGAAAATAACTGATTCTAAATAGGTTACTGGAAGCATCTCATGTAACAGAATACTATATAGCCATAAAAAATAATGTTTTTATAGATAACTGAAAGGACAAAATGATGATGATATAAATACAAAATAGTATTAGCTGATTATTCTTGATTGTCCTCAAAAATAAGCAAATAAATATGTAGGTGTGTAACCTGGGGGAAAACAGAAGAAAAATAACATTATCTTCAGGAGTTATCTCTGATGCTAGAATGAAAAATTAATTTTATTTTCTTTATTATACTCTTGTATAACTTTCAGAAATTCTATAATGAACATATTTACTTTTCTAATGAAGAAAAGAAGTTTTCAAAATAGTTGGGTACATTTTTCAAAATGTCAAAGTCATTTTCCAGCATAGTATTAATTTTTGATACATTATCATATCAACCATTTGTAAATAGTTACACATCAAAAGCTTTCCACTTACTAAATGTCTTCTCTATGCAATAATCATTCACTCATCCAGTAAGTCATTGGACTCTATTAGGTTCTCAGTACCAGGATGGCAATTGTGTGGAAGGAAGGGAAACTGTTGGTCATAGACTCTATTTATATATACTAATATAAGGTTCACTCTGGTAGCATGGTGCCTAAGGCACTTGACTGCTGACCAAAAGGCTGGCAGTTCAGATGCACCAGCCACTTCTCAGATGGGAGGTTGGGCAATCTACTTCCATAGTACTACCATCTCAGAAACCCAAGGAGTGGTCGTAATGAGTCGGGTCTGACTCGATGGCACATAACAAAAACAACATGAAACATGGATTACTTCTCATATTTCTGTCCCACACAGGTAACCAAACAAGCCCTTTAATCAGGAGCAAAGGCAGATCTACTGAAAGATTTCTTTAACTGCTCTGGTTTAACCTCCCTGTAACTCAGCTGCTAAAGCCGACAAAGCCCGTGGGCCATCTTCTTTCATCTCAGATATGTAGTAAAGAAGCTTTCTTGTAAGGGATCTCTGGATCCCACATTTCACATGTCATTGGATTGAGTTGAACCGGATCTCAGTGTCAAGCTGGCCACTGAAGAGTGGCCGCCAACCTTCTGCTGAGTTTACCTCCTAGTTTCTGTAACTCAAACTGGTAGATCCTTGTGCTCTAGTTCTTTCCTGATCATTCCCCAGATAACAACAGAGAAAGTACAGTAGTTGAGGCTATGTGTCAACTTGGCTGGGCCTGGTTTTGATTGTCTGGGCAGCTGGATGAAGTTATTCCCCCGAGACTAGTAATCAACTCTGTGGTGGAATGTACTGGATCATCTGAGTAGGGATGTGGTCTGTTTCCAGAATAGAAGAAGATGCTTTGAGACAGGTCTCTGAGCTTTTGGCATGCCTGGACCCTAAGTGTAGCCCATTCTTCACTCGGCAGCCTGCCAGGTTGTCTGCCGATCTTGGGACTGTGTCTGGACTTGAACTGGTGGCCTGCCGTGTTTTTGATAACCTTGGGACTGTGCTGTTTTCCTTCTAGGCTCCTAAACTTTAGAGAATAAATCCCTGTTTGTTTAAGCCACCTATTTTTGGTGTTTTCTGTTAGAGTGGCACTAGTGGATGAAAATGGATTACAATCAATGTAATGAAACAAAAAGGGGAATAATTTCTTTTTTTTAAGAATAATAATATAAAAAAATAGTCTGTATTCAATTTAAACATAAGAAGAGTCAAAGTTGGGGTAACTTCTTAGCCACAAATAAGCATCGTGAGGGAGTAGGTCACTAGGCCTGGGGCTGCGGACCACGGCAGAGGACATCAAGCTCAATATGCACAACGTGGTATACAAAGATGTTGTTCTACATCTTCCTTTGATGAATAGCTACTGGGTTCTTAAAAGCTTGCGAGATGCATTCTATGTGGCAACTATTGGCCTCTCCTCCTCTGGAGCAAAGAAGAGTGAAGAAAAAATCCAAGACACATGGAAATGGTCCAAAGGGCCATGTGTTTCTCAACCTATATGACACATCCAATGTGACCTATATGCCATTCTCAACCTGTATGACCCAGA
>NW_006936923.1:0-2670 GCF_000298275.1 Orycteropus afer afer
AAACTATCCCTGTTTGCTGATGATATGATCCTATACTTAGAAAACCCAAGAGACTCAGTCAAAAATCTACTGGAACTAATTGAGAGATTTAGCATCATGGCAGGCCCAAGAAATTGCAAGACTGCAAGACTATGGAACTCCAAGTTTATACAATTTTGAAACTGAAGACTTCAAGATTACAAGATCTTTTTCCAGACCTGCCACAAACTCTACTTTGTCAGCAAATTTCTATGTGAGAGAATTACTCCTAAGCTTTACTCCATTTCTTGCCCAGTGCCGGTGGACCCCAAGTTTGGCATGGGTCACTTCAGCAGAAACTTCTTAGATTTGAAACCTAGTTCTTCACTTACTGGACATGCAATCTTGGGCTAGCTTCTTAGCCTGTCTGTGTACCAGTTTTTTGTTTTAATTTTTAAAATGAAGATAAAAATAATAACATCTACCACTTAGTGTTATTCTGAGGATTAAGTTAGCTATTTTTTTTTTTTTTTTTTTGTAGAATGCATTATGTATCCAGGTCTGTGCTAATCATTTTGCAACCTTTCTCCCATTTAAAATTACAGCAATAATTTGAGATAAGTGTTATTATAATCCGTGTCTATCTGGTGAGAAAAATATGATTTAGACAGGTGAAGTAACTTCCCCAATGTCAAACATCTAATAAATGAAAGAGTCAGGATTAAAACACAAATTTGATCAGAATCCAAGCTCCTAATCATTCTGCAAATGTTCCCTAGGCTTTCCATAACATACAAATAACCTGGGGCACACACTAAAAAACGCACATTCTCAACCCCAGACCCACTGAATCATCTTTCTTGTGATGGGGCCTGGTAATCCGTATTTTAACAAGTATCCCAGATGATTCTTATCAATAAAGTCTGGGAGGCATCACATAAGCTCTACCCATATTCCCTATAAAAATCCCTCTAAGGACAGCCTCCCATCTTTGTTCAAACAATGGGTGCTACATAACAGCTTACAGAAAACCAGAAAGGTACATGTATAATTAATTGCACCAAACATTTCAAGTTCATTTATACAGCTATGTACAAGGCATTCCGGGAACATAAACGAGGAACACTGAGCTCAATGAAGGGAGAAAGACAGAAGAGCAGTCAGAGTTCAGGGAGGTATTTCTAGAAGAAATTGTATGTAAGCCTATTCTCAAAAAAAAAAAAAAAAAGCAGAAGTTAGCTAGCAAAGAAGACAAAGGTATTCCACATCAAACTCACAGCACAGGCAAAGGTAAAGAAGCAGAGAACTATATTTCTATGTTCAGGAACCCTGTGTTCAAGGAACCACATGTGGTTCAGTTACTGAAAGCTTTACCATCGATGTAGCTGGGGCCAGACCCACAGGGCCACTGACCTTGGTTTCACAGGGCCTGTGCCAATCTCTCACTGTCTCAGATACTGTAAATACAAGAAGCCTCTCAGGAAAAAGGCCTACAGCTTTTACCATTTCTTCCTTCCTCGCTATCTGCTTCACGCTCAGTACAATCAATTAGTTGATGAAACATACCTTGATCACCCCTGCCTTCCCATCCCATACTAGATCCTCTCTTTCCCTTTGCTGCCTAAGAAAACCATTGTGGAGAACCCTCAATTAAATCCTCCTGCAGGATCCTGTGATATCACTACATCAAAGTTTTTTCTTCCAACTTAGAAACTGATGGAATTAACAGACTTTGGCTACTTTTTATTTCTCTTAAGCAGGATCAATCAAGGATCTGCATGTTCCCAGGAGACAAACAATGCAAATGCAACACATGAAAGGAGGGTGTAACTTTGACAAAGTCCATGCAAATGGTCCCTTTTTGCCTAGAAAGTATATACTAAGATATACTACTTATATCTTAGTATTTCTATCACATATAGGGGAAGAAAAAACTTCCCAAGCCTAGTGTTCCAAACTCAGCTAAGACAGTTATGATTAGATGTCATCTCTAATGAGTCAGGAACATTTCAAATGGATATCACCAGTGACCCAATATCTCTGCCCAAGACAAGCAATAAGGAGAGTGCCAACCCCTCCCTGCTTTGAGCTGTTTGCCCAGAAATGCAGGCAGAGGCTCAGAGCAGATAGCAGGCACCCACTCTACCCAGAGGACCAGCAACAGTAAAAGCAAATCCTTACAAAGAACTTACTAAGTACTCCACATACTCATTAATCCTTTCAGCAACTCTATGCAGGAAGTATAAGTATGTATTTTACAGATAAAGAAATGAAGACTCGGAGATTAAGTGGTTTGCTCAATGTCACACACTAGTACGTTGCAGAGCTGAAATTTGAGCTGGGGCTTTCTGAGTTCTAGAGATTCTACTCAGGGATCCTGAACCAACCAGGTAAGTGATCTACCGGCAGAATAAATGACCACCAGTTATGACTAGCACAGCAGGTTGTAGGTCTCTGTCCCTCAGGGTCCTGAGGCTTATGTCTCATAGCAATTGGAATGGTCAGAATAGAATGTGGCCTGGAGAAGGGAGGTCTGGAGACGACCACTGAGAGATGAATGATGGACAAATACCATAGTGGAGAATCTACTATCTAACAAGAGTAACAACAGGAAGCTAAAGGGATAAAAGAAATAGATTTCAGGTTGTAAACAGTGTCTGCAAAGAGTTGAGAACAGGAAGGAATAGGAGCTCTGGTAGCATAGTCCCTAAG
>NW_006936924.1:0-909 GCF_000298275.1 Orycteropus afer afer
TCTTTTGAATTCCTTATCAGAGAGTTCCAATGCTGCTTCTTCCTCAGGGATGTGTTCTGGGTCTGTATCCTGCTCCCTTGTTTCTACCCCTTTGTTCTGCTTCTTTGTGTGGATTGTGATGGTCTGTTGTTTCTGAAGCATCATGGCCTTGCTGTATTTATATCTCTGATAACTGTTTGTGAAGAGCAGCCAACAGTGATTCAGGTTCTTCTTGGTGGTTTTTTATCATTCACCCATTGGTGAAGAAGGAGATAGTGACTCTCGCTCAGTAAGTGAAGTTGCAGGAGGTGTGGGTATAGTTGTGTCTTATGGGACTGTTTTTGTCTCCCACCCAGTTAGACACAAATTACAATTGAATAACATCAAAAAACTAAAAACCCATGGATGAAAAATACACCATGTAATCACACAGGCAGTAGCCAAAAAAAGAACAAAGGAGAAAAAAAGAAGAAAAAACAAGAAAACCTGCAGTATCTGGGGATAGGGCACTAAGAAAAAAAAAAAAAGGGAAGAAGCATAATAAATGAAGAAAAAAAATGGGAAAAATGCAAAAAAGAGAAACAGGGAATGGATTAATCATGAGAAAAAGGGGGAAGAGAAAAGAAAAAAACCTTAAATTTAAAGAAAAAAGAAAAATTTCAAACAGGCACAGAGAAAAGAAAAAGTGCTGAAAACTAGGACCTGGTAGGGGAAGATTAAGAATAAAAATAAAAAGGACAAAAGTATTAATAATATTTGTTGTTTTAAAACAGACAAATACAAGCAAACTAATCACCCGAAAAAGGAAGCAAAAAAGATAAAAATAAAAATAAAAAGAGAGAAAAAAATCAGTGGAGGACAGGGCAGGGCACCCAGGCTCTGTCTGAGCACACAGACTGTGATGGAGTTCCTGTGGGCCCAGAAGGTAGG
>NW_006936924.1:1554-2515 GCF_000298275.1 Orycteropus afer afer
AGGCTCAGGGGTCCAAGATTATCTTCTGTGTCTATGTTAATTGGTTTCCCTTTTCTTTGTTGAAGAGGGTCTGTGCAGTCTTTCTGCCTAGTCCATCATCTTGCCAGAACTGTGTATATATATATTTTTTGATATAGCATAAAATTCTTTTAAAAAACAAAAACTAGGTGGGGGATGGTTGTGGTAAGATGGCAGAATAAGCAGACAAACTATAAAGACCCTCTTCAACACAGACAAAGGGAACCAATTAATGCAGATACAGAAGATAATTCTGGAGCCCTGACCTTTGAAAAGATGGATACAGAAGTGAACTAAACTCCAACTAGTAGAAGAATCTGCTTCAAAACACCAGAAAAGGAGACATACAGAGCTGTGGACTGTCAGCGATCCTGATGGCATGGACAGCTTGGATATTGCTGAGTGGTGTTAAGACCTAAGAGATAAACTAAAAATCAGCCATGCTTGTCAGGGGCTCCACAGAGAACTGTATTGGTAGCTGGTGAATAAAAAGGGAAGCAGTGAAGAGGGAGACAGGTTCAGCTGTGGACTTTTACTTGCCTGGAGGATACAGCCATTTTGAATGTTTACAAGGGTTCCACCATTTTGGATATTTAAAGAGACAGCCCTCTCTCAGATTCCAGGGACCTAAGAATAAGCTCCACTTGTCAGGAACCACAAGGACATTCCAGATGCGAACGACTAGAAATGTGCGATATTCCCCTTGTAACTCTTATACCCCACACCCTCTTGGTGATGGAGGTGTAGCCCTAACTTCCACCCACCCTTTGGGCTGGCAAGAATTTCATACCAGTCTGTGTGCTCTGATGAAACTTGTATGCCCTGCCCCCCTCCTGCCCAGATTGTTTTTTCCTTTTTTTTTTTTTTTTATTAGGATTTGGGTGAAGATTTACAGAGTAAATTCACTTTTCATACAGCAGTTCACATATACTTTGTCTCATGT
>NW_006936925.1:0-662 GCF_000298275.1 Orycteropus afer afer
GTCTGATAGAGCTGGTGGAACCCCTGAGTCTATGGTCCCTATCTTCCCTTCAGGTCTGGAATTGAACCCACACCTGCGGCTTCCAGCCAAACAAAAGACAGGCCTTTGAGTTGAACATGTACCTGAGGTAGGTACACTCCTGGAAGAGAACAATCATAGGAGAAAGAAGGGGTGTTTATGCACAGGGAGATAGCTCAGGGGACAGGAGTGCAGGGAGGGATGGACACAGGGAAGAGGTAACTATTGGGAGGAAGTTGGAGGGGAGCTGTTGCATTGGGGTAAATTGTAGTCAATGTCATGAGACAAAGTGTATGTGAACTGTTGTACAGAGAGTGAATTTGCTCTGTACATTTTCACTCAAATCACAAAAAAGCTGTAGAATAAATAAATAAATAATAAATAAAGATATGAAAATTAAAATAATAATAATAAAGGCAGTCTGTAGTCAGTGTTTTTCAAAGCTGAGGAGAAAAATTTCTGCAAAAATTTCAATGTTAGACATAATATTAACATTCCCAATAGTGAGGTTGGGAGCTCTGGTGGTATAGTGCCTAAGGCATTTGACTGCTCACCAGAAGGCTGGAGGTTCAAACCCATCAGCCACTCCTCAGAAGGAAGACTGGGCAATCTACTTCGGTAGTGATACCACCTCAGAAACCCAA
>NW_006936925.1:1508-2442 GCF_000298275.1 Orycteropus afer afer
TGGACCCCTGAGCCTTGAAGGGAAGGATATAGAAGTGGACTAAACCACAACTAGCACAAGAATTTGCGTGAAAATACCAAAAAAGGAGACATATGGAGCTGCGATCCTGAGTGATCCTGACAGCACAGACAGCTTAGAGATTCCCAAGTGGTGGTAGGACCTAAGAATTAATCGAAAAATCACCCTGCTAGCCAGGGACTGCACGGAGAACTGTGCACAGTGGCTGGGGAAAAAACAGAGAAGGTGAAGAGAAAGGTGGGCTGAACTGTGGACTTTTGCTGGTCCAGAGGGCACTGCCATTTTGAAGGTTTAAAAAGTGGCTTGACTATTTTGGATATTTATATTGACAGTGCTCTCACAGATTCCTGGGGCTTAAGAACACGTTCTGCATTCCAGCAACCCCAAGGACACTCGGGACCTGCAAGATTGAAAAGGTATAACATTCCTCTTGTTACTCTTATATCCCACACCCGCTTGATGAACGGAGGTGGAGCCATTCCCCACTCCCACCTACCTTCTGGGCCCCCAGGAACTCCATCACAGTCTGTGTGCTCAGATGGAGAATGAGTGCCCCGCCCTGTCCTCCACCAATTTTTTTTTTTCTCTTTTTATTTTTTTTCTTTTTCGCTTTCTTTTTTCTGGTGATTAGTTTGCTTGTATTTGTCTGTTTTAAGACAACTAATATTATTAATACTTTTGTCCTTTTTATAATTATTCTTAATCTTCCCCTACCAGGTCCTAATTTTCAGCATTTTTTTTTTCTTTTCCCAGTACCTGGTTGAATTTTTTTTTTCTTTTCACTTTAAGTTTTTTTTTTTTCTTTTCCCCCTTTTTTCTTGTGAGAAACCCCATTCCTTGTTCTTCTTTTTACATTTTTCTCATTTTTTCCCTAGTTTATTATTCTCCTTCCTTACTTTTTTTTTTCTTAGTGCCT
>NW_006936926.1:0-576 GCF_000298275.1 Orycteropus afer afer
GACAATACAGTATAACATTATTTTCAGAAATGCAAGACCTCAAAAAATAAACTTTTTGCAGTACCTTGGGGAAAGAAGTGGGGCATCTCAAAAAATACTTAAGCCAACTAGAAAATAATTAGAAATAAAGACTTTAAATATACAGATTATGGTATAGAAAGATTGATGTGTTTATTGAATCTATTTAAACATATAATTATTCTAAACAAATGTTATAAAGTTACAAAACAGAATGAAAAAAAAACCATAGTTCTTGAAAGAGTAGTGTGATAGTTGGAGCTGTGTGTCAACTTGGCTGGACCACAGTTCTGTGTGGTTTAAGCAATTGTAATGTGGATTGTTCCAATGATGGGATCAGAGGTATATGTTTTAAGCAGTCAATCTGTTGAAAGGGAGTTTCCCTAGGGGTGTGGCCTGCTTCTAATATATTTATGGACATCCTGGGAAAAGAGTCACTCTTCTGTGGATTGGGATTCTGTTGTGCTGCCTACAACTGTCCATGAGTGAAGAGTCCACCATTTGGCCTGGAAATCTTAGATTCTTCAGTTGTTGGACTCAACAGCCAGTATACTGCCT
>NW_006936926.1:2301-2853 GCF_000298275.1 Orycteropus afer afer
TAAACCCCATAATCTGTGAGTCCAGTGTGGCCACTGCAGTGAATTATTGAACCCAGCAGAGAGGTGGTGGGTGCCACAGGAGGAAAGGTCAGTGACAAGTTTAGTAAGAAGGTTGGAGGGTGGCAGCATGTCTGGCCTCATAAGAACAGGCCTGGGGCTCCTGATGGTGATTCGGCCTTCCTCTTGTGTAGTTAGAGGACATCAGAAGATGCTGCCTCCCTGCCCTTTTAGCAGGGTCCAAATTTCTTAAAGTGTGCTGATAATGTGATCAGCTATAATATGGACCCCAAATCAGGTAACAGGTGCTCATAATGAATCTTCATGTTTACTTTAATCATGCTCACAGCCTGGTTCATCTTGACCTGCTGCCTTGGATTTAGAAAATAACATTCCTAATCAGTAATTATGTGAACATTCTAGTAGTTTACTTCTTAGAGTTTGACCAAGGATCATTGCCATGGTTACAGAGATAAGCAATAATTGAGTAAAATAAACCCAGTACATTATCTCTTTCTCTCCTCACAAGGCTTTTATAAGGTTTTTTTTTTTTTT
>NW_006936927.1:0-780 GCF_000298275.1 Orycteropus afer afer
GAGTTTCAGAGATGGGGCCTTTGGTGGGCAGCTGAGGGTGTGTGCTCATCCCACCCCTGCTCCAATGTTACAGGGTGTCGTCCAGGGCACCGTTCCCTACCTGGGAGTGTTCCTCACACACCTTGTGTTTTTGGACACCACTTTGCAGGGTTTCCTGGATGTGAGTGAGACTGGGGCCAGGGTGGACAGTGACCAGGATCTGGGGTTGGGAGGAAAGAGGTCCCCTACTGATCCATGGCACACCTCACCTCATGGAGCCTCAACTCTCGCACTGAGAACCGGGGTGTCAGGTCCATCTTACCTGCAAGCCACTGGAGGCTGAGCATAAAGGCTGTTAGCTACCGCATCTCCCTCAGGGATGACCTTGAGGAGGAGGGTGAAGTTGACCCCTCCAAGGTCAGACAGCTCCTGAGAGCCTGAGCAATGCCTCGCTGCCCAAGCCTCAGTCTCTCACCTGTCAGAAGGGAAAGGTTGGGCTTTATGATCTTTTATCCTCTGTCTCCTTGTCCCATTTCCCCAGGAGGCCAAAACCTGGACCAGATCCAATGCTGATATGTATGCTGCCTGCCCTCTGCTGAGCTCTAGTGGTAGTGTACCATGAAAGGGCCTACAGCTATGAGGTTCCTTGGTGTGGATTCCCTCTCAGGAACGCCCTGTGGCCAGCAGAAGGAAACACTGCCTGGGCCTGCACCATCCTCACAGTCTTTGCTATGCTTAAGCCCCTGGTTGCAGTGACTGTGTCAATCCATTTCATAGAGGATCTTTCCCTTTTTTAAAGGA
>NW_006936927.1:2240-2739 GCF_000298275.1 Orycteropus afer afer
CCTGACCATTCAGAGTATGAGGTGCCCCTGACCCTGAATTCTGAGTCCTGCAGCCCACCCCAGGACACTCCCCGTCCACTCCTCTGGGAACTTCCCACTGATTCCTACCCCTGTGTTTGTGTTTCAGATTCTGGTCCTGGAAATGGATCCTGGGACAGAGCCTGAACAGAGCCTGAGAAGACCCTGGGTTTCTGTTATCTATGTTTGTTACTTTGTTGTTAATACTTATTTATAAATATTTTCTAATAAAATTTTTTCCATTTTAATTTCTTATTGTTTATTTCAATCATCCATATCCTTTCTTCTTCTTTTTTTTGATGATACTGTATAACATTTTATTATTTTTTCCTTAATAATAGAAATTTATTATTTTGTTAAGAGGTGGTTTTACATTCAGCTTTCCGTGTACATGTAGTTTCACTCCCCATTTACCATGCCCAAACCTAACCCAGTCTCCTCTGCTCCCTGCCCAGTAACCCTCTCCCTGTGCCCCTCATAG
>NW_006936928.1:0-1016 GCF_000298275.1 Orycteropus afer afer
AAATAATAATAAATCAATGGTGAACTGAATTCAGCAGAAAATTACACATTTCAACTTTTGTAAGGCATATTTTACATCTGATACTAAGACTAAAAAGAAAATTAACAATGCCCCTATAAAATGATGGGAATACGAAATTACAATAAAACATTTCTTTATCAATTTTCACTCATTCTATTAATTTCACTTTTTCAGGACTTACCAATGTGGAAGCCATTGGGCTAAATATTGTGAGAATGGGAAGAGAAAGAAAAGCATAGCAGCCATTTGTAAAGATATTGACAATAGTTTGACTATAACATCACTTCTTGGATTTTTTAAAAGTCAGTGGAACCAAGAAATCTTAGATAAGAGTCACTGTACATATAAGACATTGAATATGTTTATAGAGGATTGTGCTTGTGGTACAGCATTATGTGCTCAGAGGCCGAGCAACAAATCAGTTTGCCCACTAGCTACACCATGGGAGAAAGATGTGCCAGTCTCTTTCATAAAGACTAAATCCTTGAAAATCATGTAGAGCAGTTCTACTTTGTCCTATAGCATCACTCTAGTTGGATCTGACTCAATAACAATGAGTTTTTTGTTTTATAAATGATTGCACCATTAATTATTATTGGAATGATAATCTACTCATTTGTTAATTAATAAACTCATTCATTCCAAAAATACTTATTGGAAAATTGTATTGTCTCTGGCAAAGGATAGAGTAGTGAATAAAAGATTTGTAGTCTTGCCTTCAGAAAGTACATATTTGTGTTGGCTACCAAGCAAATTCCAGGTGAAAGAAAAGAAAGGCCATTGTAAACTAACATTTGTAATAAGATAGACAAAGTGGAATTTTTTTTTTTTTTTAATGAGTTTGATACCAATAAATTTGATTTATGATTTAGAGCAGTTCTGGTGGTGTAGTGGACAAGGCATTTGGGTAGTAACCAGAAGGTCAGCACTTCAAACCTAGCATCTGCTCCATGGGAGGAAGATGAGGTAATCTATTTCCTTAAAGATTTACAAAC
>NW_006936928.1:1731-2508 GCF_000298275.1 Orycteropus afer afer
ACTCTGCCCAGGATCTCCAACATAGATCCTCCTCTGAGTGGTTGACAGTGGTAGCCAGGCACCACCTGGTTCTTCTGGTCTCATAGTCATATAGCTGAGGATCTCATGGTGTACCATTCCCTTGGACTAATTGTTTCCATGAATCTTTGGTTTTCTTCATTCTTCTTTGTTCTGGAGGGAGAGACCTATTGTTGTGTCTAGATGGCCACATGCAAGCTTTTAAGATCCCAATCACTACTCAGTAGGATGTGGGACAATGCCTTTATGTAATATATTATGCCAATTGAGCTTGACGTGCCCTGTTACTATGGTCCCTAGCCCACAGTTCCAACTACTTGCTCCCTCTGCACAGATTGCTGTGGCCAAGAAATGACCACAACCTTGTCCCTTGTCAGCTCTACAATATACTTGGGAATTCTTACAGAATATTCAAATACACTTGTAGAAACTTTGTCTGCTAACCCTATACATGGTCATGGGCACACTCCCCCCTGCGTAGACATACTTAATAGCTCAGCCAGTCCACCCCTCTATCCACTACCCACAGATCAATGTTTTCCTTCACTGACAATGCAGTACTGTATGTGCAAAAGGGTTCATCTTTGTTGTCTGTACCTACCATGCGCCTCTCTATGTCTTCCTCTTCCTCAATGACACCGTTGATCACTCACATTTGGTACATTGCCTTTCTCTTCACCCAAATCAATACTTGGCCATCTAACAGTGTTCCCTCCTCTCCCCTACAACCCCTGGTAACTAAAAAATAAAATTTCCTTC
>NW_006936929.1:0-513 GCF_000298275.1 Orycteropus afer afer
TATTCGCTTGAATCAATGGTTTTCAGCCAAAGCTTCAATTGAATAAAAATCTCTGGGAAGGAAACTCAGAATACCAAAAACCAAACCCACTGCCATGGAGTCAATTTCACCTCATAGCAACCCTACAGAACAGAGTAGAACTGCCCTATAGGGTTTCCAAAGCTGTGAATCTTTATGGAAGCAGATTGCCTCGTCTTTCTCCCATGGAGTGGTTAGTAGGTTTAAATTGCTGATCTTTTGTTTAGCATTCCATTATTTTAACTTCAGTGGCACTAGAATTCCTCAGATAAGACTCAAACATAAGTCATTTTAAAGTTCTCCAAGTATTTCCAATGTACAGCCAAGTTTAAGAAGCACCAGCCTAAAAAAAGAGACTCTTAATGATGTGAGAGCCATAGAAAGATCTCAAGCAGAGCCAAAGTAATTTGTCAAATCTCCTTTATGAACAGAGATGAGTAAAATGCTTTGAAAGAGAATGTTACACATGCTCTCTCCTCACTTATGGACATGGTT
>NW_006936929.1:1684-2626 GCF_000298275.1 Orycteropus afer afer
AAAAAAATTGTGAGAAAAAAAATAAAAAATTGAGGATTAGCACTATCTGAAAGCAAGATTTATTAAAAATGTATAATACTAGACACAATGTAATAGTGACATAAAGACAAATAAATCAGTGGAAGAGAATAGATCAGTGGAGTATACATGTTTGAGAATGGTGCAAGGACAATCTGGTAGATAAAGAATACTCTTTCAACAAATGATGCTGTAACAATTGTTTATACATGCCCCCGCTTCATGCTTTGGGGGTAAAAAAAGAAACAAAAATTAACACTCCAATCTATACCTCACGTCGAATGCAATAATTAACTAAAAATGGATCCCAGATCTACATGTAAAATATAAACTATGAAAGTGACATGGTGTTAGACAAACAAGTCTTAGATGCAATATAAAAAAGTATGATACATCAAAGAAAATTTCTGATGGGACTTTATAAAAATTAAAAACTTCTTCCATTGAAAGATGCTATTAAGAAAATAAAATGGCATGTCAAAGAAAAAGAAAATGTTTGCAAATCATACATCTGATAAAGAATTTGCATTCTAAACATGTTTTTTTTTTCTCAATGGCAATACAAAAACAAACAATTTAAAATGGACAGAGAATTTGAAAATACATTTCACCAAAGAAAATATATGAAAGCCTTAGAAATAAACAAGATGCCCAATAAAGGGCATCATTAAACTTTGGAGAGTAATGGATATTTCATTATTTTGTTTGTAGTAATGATTTCTCACGTGTATATATTTTAAACTTACCAAATTATACACTTTAATATGGATAGGTGTAGATCAAACATTCCTCAATAATCTTAAACAAAATCAAATACAAATTTAAGGCTAACTACTAAAAGAGTGGGTACAATACCATCTATGCCTTCCAAATCACTAGAATGATGAAAAGGAAATATAAAAATATTACCAGTATACAGTTGTT
>NW_006936930.1:0-593 GCF_000298275.1 Orycteropus afer afer
GTCGTGGGCCAGCTTTGTCCTGTGGGCTGTAGTTTGCTGACTCCTGCTGAATTCGAGCCAGGTTTGTTTGATTTCACAGTTCATTGAACTCCATCGCTTGGCATCCCATCGTATGTGTTTATTTTCTTATCCCTTGTTTTCCCTGCTAAGCCATCAGCTCACCCATGAAGGCAAGACTTTGCTTTGTCTACCATTTGTTTGTTTTGATCCCTAGTGTCACGTTCGTTCCTGACACACAGTTGGCATGGAATAACTATTTGACAGGTACACAACGAACAAGGAATACTGAACAAGAAGTGATGCATTTGATTTGTGCTGACAGCAAAGAATGTTGAATGCACCGTGGTCTGCTAGAAGAAGGACCATAACTGCCTTGGCAAAAGTGCCATGAAATGCTCCTTAGAAGTGAGGATGGGGAGATTTCACCTCTCTTATTTTGGTCATGTTCTTCGGTGAGGCCAGGCCCTGGAGGAGGATGTCATGCCTGGTTCTGTGGATGGTTAGTGATAAAGAGGAAGACCGTCAAGGAGACGGATGAACACAGTGACTGCAACAGGGGCTCAAGTACAGCAAAGATTGTGAGGCTGGTGCCG
>NW_006936930.1:1443-2581 GCF_000298275.1 Orycteropus afer afer
GCTGGTGGGTTTGAACCGCCAGCCTTCTGGTTAGCAGTCAGGTGCCTTAGGCACTGCGCCATCAGAGCTCCCAGAATCTTGGTAGCCCTCTACGAATTGGATCCAACATTCATGATAGCTGGATGCTGAAGACAAACTATGGGCTGAAAACAAGTTAAGGTTTTTGTTCCTTGATCCGTAACATTTTACGAGGATGTGGGATCGGCAAAATCCACCCTGTTGAGTAATTATCCCTCTGCAATGTAAGAAATTTTCGTTTTCTATATTATAAAATTACTCTGAAAAACAATCAAGAATAGACAGGTCTATAAGGTGAACCATCACACCAGGGAGGTGTGCAGCCCTTAGAACAATCAATGTTGGAAATCAGAAAGGGCAGCGTTTGCCCAGGGAAAAAGCTCAGAAGGCAGGAAGGGATAGGAAAAAAGGGTGAATGCAAACAGGAAACACAGTGAGGAAGTGGGAAGACAGCTGTTACATTATGGGGATTGCAACTGATGTCACAAAACAAAATGTGTATAAATCGATGAATGGGAAACTGATTTGTTCTGTACACCTTCCCCCACATCCAAATGAAACGTTAAAAAAGTAAAATAAAATAAAAACTTTAAAAATAATTTTTCCTCTTCAATGGAAGAAATTGCAATTTTCAATACTCCAAAATTACTCTGAAAAAGTTCTGCAAACCATTCCTATTTTCAGAATCTCTTTAAACAACAAAAAGGACAACAACAACAAAAATATGCACAGCGTCTTAGAAATATCAACAACCAGCCAGTTACCATAGAGTTGAGGCTGAGTCATGGCGCCCCCAAGTGTGTGGAAGTGGAACTGCATTCCACAGGATTTTTGATGATTGATTTTGGAACTAAAGTCGGACTTGCTTCTGGGTGCACTCCGACCTTTTCGTTGGCAGCCGAGCATACGCCGCATGGGCACCACCAAGGGGCTTATTTTTAGGAATGCATACCTCTAATATCTCTGGATGTACATGCCATTTCCTAAGATCTTCAGACACACGGAAGACAGTGAATCGAAGAATGAACAATTCTTGCCACTTACTGAACCTCTAATGTTGTTAACACAGTGACATTAAATACCTGCTTCTTCACAAGACAAAACAGTTACCTTTTTTTTT
>NW_006936931.1:0-2395 GCF_000298275.1 Orycteropus afer afer
CGGGGCTGTGACCCAGTGCCCAGAATGCTGCTGCCAGCTGCTCCCCCAGGGTGGCCCACTTGGCCTCCCGGGCTGCCCTCACTCACCACGCCCTCACGCACCCAGTGTCCACAGGGCACTGGGGGGCAGGTGCGGTTCAGAGAGAGCAGGGCTGGGCAGAGCACGCCCTGACA
Organism: Orycteropus afer afer; assembly: GCF_000298275.1. Classification (NCBI taxonomy): domain Eukaryota; kingdom Metazoa; phylum Chordata; class Mammalia; order Tubulidentata; family Orycteropodidae; genus Orycteropus; species Orycteropus afer. The sequence goes on from NW_006936931.1 coordinate 174, forward strand.
GGCAGCAGGCTGCCCCCAGCCCTTGGTTCCCTGCTGGAAGCCCCGTGACCTCACGCCCTCTTGCCCCCTCTCTGTGACAGCTCGGGGCACCTGTGGGTGTCCGCCTGGTCAGCTACCTAGTCTGTGCTCCAGACCTCTGCCCACCGCTCCGGGCACACTTCCCTCTCCTCACCCAGAGGAGGGACACCTAGGTCCTTGTGGCAGCTTGACCCCTGCCTGGCGCACACCCTGGGCCCGACACCCGCCCGCAGTTTCCCTCTCTGTATTTCCTGGCTGTACAGAGGCCAATCTGGAAGGTTCCTTAAGGCTGGGAGAAGCTAGGTTTGTGAGCTCGGTGCCCTTGGGCCTAGCCCTCGGGCTAGCGTGGGCACATCCGGGAGGGTGCAGTTTCTGCCCCAGGATGTGGGCCAGTGAAGAACAGCGAGTTCCCTGCCCGTCCACCGTGCTGCCCTGGCACGGACGCCATGCAGCAGCAGGCAGAGAGAGGCTGCCATCCCCACCACGTCCTCAGAGGCCACCAGGCCTCCCCACCCCAGCCCTCAGGCCACATGGCTGGGCCCCACACGGAACAAGGAAGCCCCTCACTATCTTCCCCCTCCCTGCTGGCATTCTCTGGGTGGGGTGCAGTGGGGTCAGAGTGAAGTGCTTGGGGGCCACAGGTCTGGGCCACAATCCCTTTGCCCAGCGGGGCCTTCCTCTCCACCTCTCATTGGGAGGGTGGGAGTGGCAGGCCCAGGGGCCCCCAGAGTTGCCAGCAGCCTGTGGCTTTGGCTGCCTGGGGAGACCTGGCCCCGTTAACCTACGAAGGTGTGGAGGCCAGAGAGGCTGAAGGGGCTTTTGCCTGGGGACAGGGAGCCCCTTCCCCATCAGCCACGGCCTGCAGGCTCACCGTCCAGTCCAGCCGGGCCCCAAGAACCCTGTGCTGGTGAGAGGTCAGCCTGGGTGAAGGGAAGCTGGTGTGGGGGCGGGGGTCTGAGAGGATTTGGGAGAGGACGTCTTCACAGACCCAAGAGGTAGGAAGGTGCTGCTCAGGTGACAGGTGGGGACACACAAGGGGCCAAGCAGAGAAAAAACAAGTGTGAAGACCTTCCTAACCCAGGGGCCCAGGGTCTCCAGTCGGCACCCACCACACAACCCTGTGGAGCGGGTGTCCCTCTGAGCACCCCAGCTTCCTCCTCCCAGGAGCTGAGACCCGGACCTAGCTGGACTTCCCACCTGCCCTCCAGACCAGAGCTGCCTCCCTTCACGGAGGAGGAAGATGGCCCCAGGGCTGGAGCGAGTTGAACATTAACTCCTTTGAAGAGTGGCTTCAGCTAAATAAACACCCGATATCACATGTCAACAGCACCTGCCCCAGGGCCGGCTGGTTCTCCAGCTGACTCAGAGCCCGCCTGGCAGAGCCAGCCCACGGCTCCTAGCTGGGCAAGCAGGTACTGCCCTGGGTTCAAGTCCTGCCCACTTCTGCCTCCCACTCCTTGTGTGATCCAGACGAGGCCCTTCTCTCAGGGACAGTGAGAGGCCGGCCCTTCTGCTCTGGTCTCCAGGGGTGGCTGGGCCACAGTCGGGGCCGGGGCCAGGAGGACGGTCGGTGGAAAGTCCAGGCTGAGGCTGGGTCCGACTGAGTGGAACCAGAGAGGAATCACACTTTGGAATTAAACTCCAGGAAATAATAGAAGCAGCCACCAATTACTGGACACTGACCGCGTCCTGCACACATCGCTGTTGTATTTAATCCTAGTGAGGTGGAGACTACCACCTGCCCCCTACCTCATCTTGCAGAAGGGGAAACTGAGGCACTGAGGCCACAGGTGAACCTGCCACATTAGGACGTGGCAGAGACAGGATTGCCCCTGAGAGCCTCTGCCCAGAGCCCCTGCCCTCACCCCAATGCTTTGCTAGGGCAGCAGGCTCCTCAGAGCAGTAGGCTGGGCCCCATCCATCCCCTTTGAAACCTTCTGAATTGGCCACACTGCATTAGTCACCCTCCTTCTCAGAAGATACCCTGTTCTTCCTTGCCTTCCTTCCCTCCAGACCCTTCTCAATCTCACCTCCTCCGTGAAGCCTGCCTTGATTCCTTAGAAGGAAGGGCTCCTTGCTTGGTCCTCCCACAGCACCTGTCACACACATCCTCAAGTGCCCATCACACTTTGTCATGTGTGTACCTCTCTCCCCACCACAGGCCCCTGTGCCTTTCAAGGGCCCACCTATTTGACACTCAGGGC
>NW_006936932.1:0-2603 GCF_000298275.1 Orycteropus afer afer
TGGAGGGATGAACACAGGGAAGAGGTAACTATGGGGAGAAAGTGGCAGAGGAGCTGTTGCATTGTGGTAAACTGTGGTCAAATCATGAGACAAAGTGTATGCGAACTGCTGTATGGAAGGTGAATTTGCTCTTAAAATTTCACCCAAATCACACTAAAAAAAGAAAATGTTCTGGCGTCTGATAGTTGTGGTGATGGTTGTATAACCTTGTGAATATACTAAAAACACTGACATGTTACTTTAAAAAGGCGAATTTTATGGTAAATGAATTTTATTTCAATTAAAAAAACACTAACACCACAATTTAGATAGTGAGACCATTGAAAACATTTTTTGCATATGTTCTTCCCATTCTCCTTCCAGTTTTATAGTTATACTTTATCTACATTACCTGAGTGTGTTGTTGTTGCTGTTAAGTGCCATCAAGTTGTCTCTAACTCATAGCAACCCTGTGCATAGCAGAACGAAACACTGTGCAGTGTTTTGGCCAGCCTCACGATCCTTGCTATACCTGAGCGCATTGTTGCAGCCACTGTGTCTACCCATCTTGTTGAGGGCCCTTCCCTTCTTCATTGACCCTGTACTTTACCAGGCATGATATCCTTCTCCAGAGAATAGTTCCTTCTGACAACTGACCAGACTAGATGAGATGAAGTCTGGCCATTCTCACTTCCAAGGAGCATTTCAGCTACTCTTCTTTCAGGACAGATTTGTTAGTCCTTTTAGCAGACCATGGTACTCTTAGCATTCTTCTCCAACATCACACCTCAAAAGCATCAACTCTTCTTCAGTCTTCCTTACTCATTGTCCAGCTCTCACATGCATAAGAAGCAATTGAAAATACCATGGCTTGGGTTAGGCGCACCTTAGTCTTCAAGGAGACCTCTTTGCTCTTCAGCACTTGAAAGAGGTCTTTTGCAGCTATTTGGCCAATGCAATATATTGTCTGATGTCTTGAGTGCTGCTTTCACTGGTGTTGATCGTAGAACCAAGTAATATGAAGTCCTTGACAACTTGAATCTTTTCTCCATTTATCATGAAGCTGTTTATTGGACCAGTTGTGAGGAATTTTGTTTTCTTTACATTGAGGTGTAATCCATGCTGCAGACTGTAGTCTTTAAATCTTCATCAGTAAGTACTTCAAATCATCCTCACTTTCAGTTGTGTCATCTGCGTATCACAGGTTGTTGATGAGTCTTCCTCCAATCCTGATGCCATATTCTTCTTCATATAATCCAGCTTCTCGGATTATTTGCTCAGCATACAAATTGAATAAGTATGGTGAAAGAATACAACCTCGATGCACTCTCTTCTTGATTTTAAACCATGCAATATCGCCTTGTTCCGGAATTCCCATTCTTCTCAATGTTATCCATAATTTGTTATGATCCACACAATTGAATGCTTTTGCATAGTCAATAAAACATAGGTAAACATCTTTTGGGTACTCTTTGCTTTCAGTTAAGATCCATCTGACATCAGCAATGCTATCCCTTATTCCACGTCCTCTTCTGAATCCACCTGGCATTTATGGAAGCTCTCTGTCAATATATTGCTGCAACTATTTTTTAATTATCTTCAGTAAGATTTTGCCTGCATGTGATATTAATGATAGTATTTGATAATTTTCACATTCTGCGGGATCACCCACCAGCCACTCCTCGGAAGAAGGTTGAGCAATCTACTTCCATAGAGATACCACCTCAGAAACCCAAGGAGGGGTCGATATGAGTCAGGACCGATTCAATGGCACATAACAACAACAACAAAGTGGGATCACCTTTCTTTATAATGGGTAGTCAGTTGGCCAGGTAGCTGTCTTCCAAATCTCTTGGCACAGCTGAGTGAGTGCCTTCAGCAGGGCATCCATTTGTTGAAACATCTCAGTGGGTATTCTCTCAATTCCCGGAGCCTTGTTCTTCACTGATTTCTTCAGTGCAGCTTTGACTTCTTCTTTCAGTACCATTGGTTCTTGATCTTATGCCACCTCCTGAAATGGATGAAGATCAACCAATTCTTTTTGGTACAGTGACTTTGTGTATTCCTTCCATCTTCTTTTGATGTTTTTTGCATCATTCAATGTTTTGCCCATTAAATAAAACAACCAAACTCACTGCTGTCAAGTTGGATCTGACTCATAGTGACTCCTTGGGTTCCCAAGGCAGTATTACTACAGAAGTAGATTGACCAATCTTCCTTCCATTTTGTTTCTTGCTTTCTTTCTTGTCTTTTTAATACCTCTTGCTTTCTTCATGGATGATGTTCTTGATGTAATCCCACAATTCCTTTGGTTTTTGGTTATTGGTGCTCAGTGCATCAAATCTATTCTTTAGATGGTCTCTAAGTTCAGGAGGGATATTATCAAGATCATATTTTGACTCTCATGGACTTTTTTTTTTTTAAATTTTTTTATTATGATTTGGGTGAAAATTTACAGAGCAAATTCATTTTCCATACAGCAGTTCACATACACTTTGTCTCATGACATTGACCACAATTTACCACAGTGCAACAGCTCCCCTCCCACTTCCTCCCCATAGTTACCTCTTCCCTGTGTCCACCCTCCATGCACTCCTGCCCCCTGAGCTGTCTCCCTGTGCATA
>NW_006936933.1:0-520 GCF_000298275.1 Orycteropus afer afer
TTTCAAAGGAATTGCCATACTGCTTTCCACAATGGTTGTACCATTTTACAGTCCCACCAACAGTGTGTGAGAGTCCCAATCTCTCCACAACCTTGACAGCATTTGTTATTTTCTGTCTCATTGAATTTTGCTACTAGTGCTCGAGCAAGATGGTATCTCATTGTTGTTTTGATTTGCATCTCTCTAATAGCTAATGATAGTGAGCATTTCTTCATATGTTTGTTGGCCGCTTGAATGTTGTCCTTGGTGAAGTGTCTATTCATGTCTTCTGCCCATTTTCTAATTTGATTGTTTGTCTTTTTGTTATTGAGGTGTTGGAGTTTTCCATAAATTCTAGAGATAAGTCCCTTGTGAGATATGTCATTACCAAATATTTTTTTTTCCCAATCAGTAGGCTCTCTTTTGACTTTTTTTGAGAAGTCTGTGAAGCACATAAAAATTTAATTTTCAGAAGGTCCCAATCATCTGGTTTCTCTTCTGCTCTTTGTGCATTTTGAGTTATGCTTGATAGTCTATTTAT
>NW_006936933.1:2750-3503 GCF_000298275.1 Orycteropus afer afer
TGTCCGATTTCTTCTTTTGTGATGGGCCTGTTCAACATTTCCACATCAATCTGTGTTAGTTTAGGTAAGTGGTGTATTTCTAGAAATCTGTCCATTTCTTCCAAATTTTCAAGTTTGTTGGAGTACAGTTCTTCATAGTATCCTGATATTATCCTTTTTATTTCAGTTGGTTCTGTTGTGATGTCACCCATTTAGTTTCTTAGTGGTGTTATTTATATTCTCTCCCTCTTTTCCTTTGTCACTTTTATTGATCTTTTCATAAAACCAACTTCTGGTCTTGTTGATTTTTTCTATAGCCCTTCTATTTTCTGTTTCATTGATTTCTGTTCAAATCTTTATTATTTCCTTTCTTCTGATGACTGTGGGCTTTATTTGTTGTTCTTTTTTAATTGTTGGAGATGTTGGTTTAAAGTGTTGATTTTGGCTCTTCCTTCTTTTTTGATGTGTGCATTGATTGCTATAAATTGGCCTCTGATGACTGCTTTTGGTGTGTTCCAAAGATTTTGGTATGTTGCGTTTTCATTCTCATTTGATTCAAGGAATTTTTGAAGTTCAATTTTGATTTCTTCTCTTACCCAATCTTTCTCAAGGAGGGTGCTGTTCAGTTTCCATGTGTTTACTCTTTTCCTGTTGATCTTCCTATTTTTAATTTCTAATTTGATAGCATTATGGTCTGAGAAGACACTTTGCAGTATTTCAATGTTTTTAAATTTATTAAGGCTTGCTTTATGGCCTAACATATGGTCTATCATG
>NW_006936934.1:0-657 GCF_000298275.1 Orycteropus afer afer
TTGGAAGGGGATCTATGTAGGAGATCCTTGATAGAGAGGGAGAACAATGTGGAACAAAACTCAAAATCATTTGGAGGAAAAAAAAAGAAAAAGGGAAGGGGATCAGATTTGTTGGTCCAATACAGCCTGGTGGAACCACTGAGACTATGGCCCCTAGATGCCCTTCAGGTCTGGAATTGAACTCACTCCTGTGGTTTCTGGCCAAACAAAAGATAGGCATATAAGTTGAACATTTACCTCAGGTAGATACACTCCTTGGAAAGAACAATCATAGGAGAAAGAAGGGCTACTTACCCACAGGGAGAAAGCTCAGAGGGCAGGAGTCCATGGAGGGATGGACACAGGGAAGAGGTAACTATGGGGAGGAAGTGGGAGGGGAGATATTGCATTGTGGTAAACTGTGGTCGATGTCATGAGACAAGGTGTATGTGAAGTGCTGCTTGGAAAGTGAATTTGCTCTGTAAATCTTCACCCAAATCAAAATTTAAAAAAAAAAAAAAAAAAAGAAGAGGAATAAATAGACACATAGTAATAATATTTTGATAGCAGGAAAATTCAGAGGTCAAGAGAAGAAAAAAAATAAGTAGATATATGGCATCGATCATAAAAGGAATGAATCAAATTAAAGGGAAGAATTAAAGCAATAAAAGAAGTCAG
>NW_006936934.1:1722-2773 GCF_000298275.1 Orycteropus afer afer
AATGAATAAGGAAAACCGAAGAAGAGTTGATGCTTTTGAGTTGTGCTGCTGGTAAAGAATGCTGAAGGTACCACGGACTGCCAAAAGAACTAACAGATCTGTCCTGGAGGAAGTGCAGCCGAGATCCTCCTTGGAAGCTAGGATGGCCAGACTTCATCTCACCTACTTTGGTCATGTTGTCAGAGGGGACCAGTCCCTGGAGAAGCATGTCATGCTTGGTAAGGTGGAGGGTTGACGAAAGAAGGGAAGGCCTTCGACGAGATGGATTGACACGGTGGCTGCAACAATGGGCTCAAGTATAGCAGGGATCATGGAGCTGGTGCAGGATCAGGCGGTGTTTCATTCTGCTGTGCGTGGGGTCACTATGGGTTAGAAGACAGAGCCATGGAGGGTAGATAAATCCCTGAAATTATTGCTCTGAGATAATCTTTAACTCTTAAACCAAAAGTATCCTCTGAAGTCTTCTTAAAACCAAGCAATAGGTTAGTTTAACTAGTGAAATAGCCTGCCTTCAGCATTACACTCTCTTAAGAACTATCTGGGATCAAATGACAACAGCCATAAAAGGCAGTGAGTTTATGTTAATGATGGAGGAATGACTCAGAAAAGCAGGGTGAGAACAGTTGCACAGCATGAAGAACATAATCAACGTTAAAAAATTGTACATGTAGAAACTGTTGAATTGGTGTATGTTTTGCTCTGTATGTTTTCAAAAACAACAAAATAAATTTAAGGGGAAAAGAAGGCATAACATCTGAAAAACACGAGTTATAATTGACTCAGTGGCACATAGCAACAGGCAACAAGTCTTAGGAAAAAAAAAGAAAAAGTGGAAGAGCCTCTCTTACTCTTGGACAGGATGTGTCAAAAATCATCAAGATACTAGTTTTTCCTCTGCTTTTTTAATGGATAGCCTTCATATTTAAGATACCAAAAGACTTTCCTTCCTTTCTTCCTTCCTTCCTTCCTTCCTTCCCCCCTTCCTCCCTCCCTCCCTTCCTCCCTAGTTCCCTCACTCTCTCTTTCTCCCTCTCTTTTTCTTTCTTCTTCT
>NW_006936935.1:0-2302 GCF_000298275.1 Orycteropus afer afer
ATATTTTAATATGAATTGTTGTTGTTGTTAGGTGCTGTCAAGTGTTTTCTGACTCATAGGAACCCTGTGTATAACAGAAAAGAACACTGTCCAGACCTGCACCATCCTCACAATCTTTGTGATGATTGAGCCCATTGTTGTAGCCACTGTGAATCCATCTTGTTGAGGCTTTTCCTCTTTCTCACTGACCATCTACTTTACCAAGCACAACGTCCTTCTCCAGGGACTGGTAAGCCCTTTTAACATGTCCAAAGTACCAGAGGTGAAGTCTTACCATCCTCGCTTCCAAGGAGCATTCTGGCTATACTTCTTCCAAGATACATTTGTTCATTCTTCTGACAGTCTCTATTATATTCAATGAATATGAATAGTGTGTTTTATTATGCTTATGAGAGAAAAACACTTTGAATCAAATGCCACGCTATCTCTCTTTAAGGCCTCTATTGATTTATCTGTCCTTTATACTTTTGTTTTCTTTTTTGTCTAGGTGTTATTTGCATTTCAATTTGACTCTGCATTTTATTTATTTACATATTACCAAAATGCATTTTTTTAACTAAATATTTTTAGTATTTCATATTCAGTACTTGATTAATTTTGTTATTGTAATTCATTTTACAGAAAAATATACCACATCATGCATTAGTCATTAGGCTCCATTCTTCATGAGGTCTAAACTATTTCACAGAGTTATGAAATGAATAAGCTATTTGGGAATTAAATAATTAGAAAGAAAGGAAGAGGGCATCCAAAGGTAGTGAGGAGGTAAGGGTGACAGTGTTGAGGTTTATGTGCAACACCGCCTCCCCTGCAAGCAGGAAGTACATAAACAACCACAGACTTCAACTTCTCCCCTACACCCTGTCCCTTCTCCAACACCCTCCCCTGCAAGCAGGAATATATCAACAATCTCAGATTTCACCCTCTCCCCCACACTCTGTCTCTACCCCAAGTCTACTTGTCTAGTGGGAACTTGCATTAATATCTCTTTCAGACTTGTAGTGTGGAGTGTAGAGGGTGGTGGAACAAATATCTATGGAACATATGGATTACCTCAGGTTGTGTAAGAACTTGAGTCATGAATTTGGGTAAAAAATGAAAAAGACGAATTCACTGCCATCGAGTAGATTCTGTCTCATAGTGACCCCTATTGGGCTTCCAAGGTGGTAAATCTTTACTTTATGGAAGTAGATTGCCCCATCTTCCTTCCATGGAGTAGCTGGTGGGTTTGAATTGCCAACCTTCTGGTTAGCAGTAAATTGCCTTATGCACTGTGCCACCAGAGCTCCTTGCCAGTACTTAATTTGGGAAGTTATCCTAGAAAACACCAGCAGGGTTATGAAGGTATAGGAAAGGAAGGGGGAGCTCTGGTAGCATAGTGCCTAAGGCACTTGACTGCTAACCAGAAGGCTGGCGGTTCATATCCACCAGCCACTCCTCAGAAGTTAGATGGGGCAATCTATTTCCATAGTGATACTGCCTTAGAAACCTAAGGAGGGATCGCTATGAGTCGGATCTGACTCAACGGCAGTGAGTTTGGTTTGGTTTTGTTAGAGTCATAATATTGAAGGATTCTATGGGCAAAATGCTAGGAGCTCTGGTGGTGTAGTGGTTAAGGGATATGTCTGCTAACCAAAAGGTCAGTGGTTTGAACCTACCAGCCACTTCATGGAAGAAAGATCAGGCATACTGCTTCTGTAAAGATTTACAGCCTTGGAAACTCAATAGGGGTCACTGTGAGTCAGATTCAACTTGATGGGACTGAATTTTTCTGTTTTTCTATAGGCAAATATTGAATGGTGCAGGAAGCATCAAAAGAAGATGGAATAAATACACAACGTCACTGTACCAAAAAAAAAAAATTGGTTGACATTCATCCATTTTAGGAGTGAGTATAAGATCAAGAACCAACGGTATTGAAGGAAGAAGGCCAAGCTGCACTGAAAGCATTGGCAAAAACCAAGGCTCCAGTGATTGATGGAAAACCCACTGAGATGTTTCAAAAACTAGATGCAGTGCTGGAGGTGCTCCCTTGTTTATGCCAAGAAATTTGGAAGACAGCTACCTGGCCAAACTATTGGAACAGATCCATGTTTGTGTCCATTCCAAATAAAGGTGATCCAACAGAATGCAGAAATTATCAAATCATATAATTAATATCACACACAAGTACAATTTTGCTGAAGATAATTCAAAAATGGTTGCAGAATCCAATTAAAAAATGGGCAGAAGACATGAATAGACACTTCACCAAGGAGGATATTCAAGCAGCCAACAAACATATGAAGAAATGTTCACGATC
>NW_006936936.1:0-1359 GCF_000298275.1 Orycteropus afer afer
CATAAGTCTTTGTAAACTCCAAGGTGGGATTTTCTATGAGCAACTGAGAAGCTCCTGATTGCTGAAGTTGTCCACCTGGAGTATTTCTGTTGGGAATGGAACAAAACAATGTTCTGGAAGGTGCCCACTCTCTCTCAGGTGCTTAGAGTTTTGATGCTATGATTGCCTAGTTTGACCACCCTGCTGGGCTCAAAAGGAGGCCTCCTAGAGGCAGAACTCTCTTGGACTGCTGGTTGAGGAAGACGTGCTGCTGAAAGAGACGTGCCCCAGAAAGAGATACGTGCTGCTGGGAAAGAGACACAAGAGACACACATTGCTGAGTGAGACACCGAGGGACCAGCACTGCTGGGGGAGAGACTGTGAGAGACTGTTGGTCGAAGGACGGTGGGCTGGGAGAGAGACTGAGCATTCTTCCTGAACTTGAATTGTAGCCTGTGGTGCTTCCCTAATAAACTCTGTAATCTGTGAGTTCTGTGTGGCCACTGCAGCGAATTATCGAATCCAGGAGAAAGGTGGTGTGTGCTTTGGGAGGAACGGTTGGTGAAAGGGCTGGAGGGAGGCAGCATGTCTGGCCTTACAGTAATAGGCCTTGGGTTAGTGCTGGTAATCCTGTCTTTGTCTTGTAAGGTTAGAGGAAGTCGGAACATGTGGCCTCCTGGCCGTTTTTGCACTGCCACATTTTCAAATTTTTTGGAGTGCAGTTCTTCATAGTATCCTGATATTATCCTTTTTATTTCAGTTGGTTCTGTTGTGATGTCACCCATTTCGTTTCTTATTTGTGTTATTCTTATTCTCTCCCTCTTTTCCTTTGTTAAGTTTTCTAGTGTTGTATCAATTTTATTGTTCTTTTTAAAAAACCAACTTCTGGTCCTGTTGATTTTTTTCTATTGCCCTTCTGTTTTCTTTTTCATTGATTTCTGCTCTAATCTTTATTATTTCCTTTCTTCTGGTGACTGTCGGCTTTTCTTGCTGTTCTTTTTCTAATTCTTGGAGATGTTGGTTTAAAGTGTTGATTTTGGCTCTTTCTTCTTTTCTGATGTGTGCATTGATAGCTATTAATGGGCCTCTGATCACTGCTTTTGCTGTGTCCCAAAGATTTTGCTATGTTGTGTTTTCATTCTTGTTTGCTTCAAGGAAGTTTTGAATTTCAGTTTTTATTTCTTTTCTTACCCAGTCTTTCTCAAGGAGGGTACTGTTCAGTTACCATGTGTTTACTCTTTTTCTGTTGATCTTTCTATTGTTGATAGCATTATGATCTGAGAAGATGCTTTTCAGTATTTCCATGTTTTTAAATTTATGAAGGCTTGCTTTATGGTCTACCATATGGTCTATCATGGAAAATGTTCCATGTGCACTGGA
>NW_006936937.1:0-683 GCF_000298275.1 Orycteropus afer afer
ATACCATCTTGCTCCAGCACTAGTAGCAAAGTTCAACGAGACAGAAAATAACAAATGCTGGCGAGGATGTGGAGAGATTGGGACTCTCATACACTTCTGGTGGGACTGTAAAACGGTACAATCATTGTGGAAAGCAGTATGGTGATTCCTTCAAAAGTTGTATCTAGAAATACCATTTGACCCAGCCATTTCTTTACTAGGTATATGTCCTAAAGTGAGAGTCATGACAAGAACAGACATATGCACACCCATGTTCATCATGGCATTATTTACAATAGCCAAAAGATGGAAACAACCTAGGTGTCCATCAACTGAGGAATGGATATCCAAACTATGGCACATACACACAACGGAATACTATGCAACCCCAAAGAATAATGTAGAATCTGCAAAACACCACATAATGTGCATGAACTTAGAGGACATTATGCTGAGTGAAATAAGATGATCACAAAATGACAAATATTGTATTAGTCCATTATTGTAAAAGTCAAGGAAATGTTTATCTATAGAAGGACATTTTCTTTGTTGGTTACCAGGAGTGGGAGGGGAGGGGAGGGAACACTGTTAGATAGATAGAGATAAGTTTTGATTTGGGTGAAGAGAAGGGCAATGTACCAAATGTAAGTGACCAATATGGCAGCATTGAGGAAGAGAAAGACATAGAGAGGTACATGGGAAGT
>NW_006936937.1:2722-3676 GCF_000298275.1 Orycteropus afer afer
CTAGCTGCCCTTCAGGTCTGGAATTGAACCCATGCCTGTGGCTTCCAGCCAAACAATAGACAGGCATATGAGTTGAACATTTACCTGAGGTAGATACACTCCTTGGAGAGAAAACACATGGGAGAAAGAAGGGCTGCTTATCCACAGGGAGACAGGTCAGGGGGCAGGAGTGCATGGAGGGATGGACACTGGAAAGAGGTAACTATGGGGAGAAAGTAGAAGCGGAAATGTTGCATTGTGGTAAATTGTGGTCAATGTCATGAGACAATGTGTATGTGAACTGCTGTATGGAAAGTGTATTTGCTCTAAATTTTCACCGAAATCACACACACAAAAAAAGATTGACATTATAAATTTTTGGCAATGTAGTGGGGTCTTTTCTCAGGGGGACCCAGCCTCCCCTTCCTTCAAGGGGCTGTGGGTTTATAAACTGACTCAAGTCTGGGAATTGATTGAGAGGCCTTGACTCTATATTCTGGTAATTCAATCTAAGCTGCTGTTCATGTGGCCGAGAATTCTTCTGTTTGTATACATCAAGTAAATGTTTAGTAGGTTTGCCATGTATATCAATCCTAGGAACACCATGCCTAAGTAGCCAATGTCATAATTCCACATGAGTCTGAGTATTCTGATTACTATTTGGACTCTGCTGTCCACTATGGTAACCACGCCCACCTTGTCTTTGTCTATTAACTGCTTCAACTTGGCCCCTACTACCAAAGGGTCCATCAGCCCCCTTGTAGTTAAGCATCTTAGTTCAATTAGGGCAGTTCCCACTTTCAAATTTGACCTACATAAAATAGCAAACATAGTAGTCTTCAAGGATACTGGGGCTCCCTTCACAAATTTGTTCCTCACCGTACTGGTGAAAGGCATATCCTCTGGACTCTCCATTTCTGGCATTAGGGGTCTAATATGATAAATCCGTTCTAACATGCCAATTTCCCTAAGCCT
>NW_006936938.1:0-1206 GCF_000298275.1 Orycteropus afer afer
TTTCAGCTCTTTCCCAGTCCTATTTTGAGAGCCTTTTAGCCTAAATGGACTATTCCTAAAGGTGCGCGGTAATGTACCAAACAGTGTTTCTTTGCTATTCATAAAGTTTTCCCTGGCCAATTCTTTGAGAAGTGACGGCCTCTTCCTTCTTCCTAGTCTGTCTCAGTCTATAAGCTGAAGTTTTATAGGCCCCACCTAATATCCCATATGGCCACCCTCCACAGTAAAGAAAGACACATTTATCAGGTATGGCATATATTATTTCCTAGAAGCCAAAGGCCAGATCACTTCTTTGGATAAGGCCAAATTTTCTACCATACAACTGCCACGATCAGTGTGTTGTTATTGGAAGTTGCAGCCCAGGAAATGTGGGTAAGCTCCATAGAAAATAGGGAAATCTCAGAAATGAAGGACCAGTCAAGGAGGACAACTGCTTCCTGTGTATCATGATATCATTCTCAAAACCAATAATTCACTGCCATTGAGTTGATTCAGACTCATAGATACCCCCACTGGGTTTTCAAGGTGGTAAATTTAATGGAATTAGATTGCCCAACGTTCCTTCTGCATGGAATTGTTGGTGGGTTTGAACCGTCAACCTTCTGATTAGCAGTCAAATGTCTTAGACACTGGGCCACCAGAGCTCCTTTGGTATCATCCTAGAAGGTAGAAATAGGAAACTTTAAGCAGAGCTCTACCAAATATGTGGTGTGTGCCTGACTCCTCTGTCCATATTTCCTGTAGGTGGTACAGAAAAGGGCAGGGGTGGGAGAACACAATAGGTTTCAACAGACAGTGGCCCTTCCACACACACACAAGCCATGCCATACCTTCAACAGTTTGCTTTTCTCTCTTCTACCCTTCATTGTTCTTAGGTTTCATTGAGTCAGTTCCAACACATAGTGACCCTATGTACAACATAACGAAACACTACTCGTTCCTGCACCATCATTACAGTCTTGCTATGTTTGAGCTCATTGTTGCAGCCACTGTGTCAATCCATTTTGTTAAGGCTCTTCCTTTTTTTTTTTTTTTCCTCTTCTACTTTTCCAAGCATATATTTCTCCAGGGAATGGTCCTTTCTAACAACAAGACCAAAGTAGGTGAGATGAAGTCTTGCCATCCTTACTTCTAAGGAGCACTTTGTACTTCTTCCAAGACAGATTTTTTGGTCTTCTGGCGGTCTATGGTATATTCAATATCTTT
>NW_006936938.1:2179-2627 GCF_000298275.1 Orycteropus afer afer
CAGGTTCAACTGCTAGGTCCCTCTGGGTAGCTGGCTGTGACCAAGCAGTGAACAGAACCTTGCCCCTTGTCAGCTCTACTATACACCTGAGAATTCTGATCCTTCACATAAACTTATAGGACCATTGTCTGCCAACCCTATATATGATCTTGGATATACTCCCCATTTAGACACACCTAATTGTTTAGCCTGTCCACCTATCTATCCCTCCATATACCCATGTTGGCCTTCACTGACAACTCAGTACTGTGTATGCAAAAGGTTCATATTTGTTGTCTGTACTTCCCATGTACCTCTCTATGTCTTTCTTATCCTCAATGCTGCCATATTGGTCTCTCACCTTTGGTACATTGCCCTTCTCTTCACCCAAATCAATATTTATCTTTATCTATCCAACAGCGTTTCCTCCCCACCCCACCCCCACCCCTGGTAACCAACAAAGAAAATT
>NW_006936939.1:0-868 GCF_000298275.1 Orycteropus afer afer
GAGAAGGATGTCATGCTTGGTAGGGTGGAGGGTCGACGAAAGAGGGGGAGGCCTTCAATGAGATGAATTGACACAGTGGCTGCAATGATGGGCTCCAGTATAGCAGGGATTATGGGGCTGGCGTGGGATCGGGCAGTGTTTCGTTCTGCTGTGCATGGGGTCGCTATGAGTCAGAAACGACTCCACGGCATTTAACAACAACAACATATATCCATATATATAGATAGATTTGATAAAGGTTTTTTCCATGTATGTGTTTTTATGTCCTGCAAACATATCTATGAGCATATAGAGGACAAGGGTATGAAAACTTCTTAGCCATAACAAAACACCTTGAGGGAATGAGTCACAGAGCATGAGGATTCAGGACCATAGTCTGCAGGGACACTAAGTTCAATTGGCATAACATAGTTCAGAAAGATATTCTACATTTTAGTGTGTAGTGACTGAGATCTCTCATTTCATTGATATCTTGCTTATAGGAAGGTGCATCCATGAGGTAACATTAAACAAAAACAAAACAAAAAAAAACCCTCACTGCCATTGAATCAATCCTGACTCATAGCAACCCCCTTTGGGTTTCTGAGGTGGTAAATCTTTACAGAAATATATTGCTCAATCTTCCTTCGATGGAGTGACTGGTGGGTTTGGACCGCCAACCTCCTGGTTAGCAGTCAAATGGCTTAGGCACTACGCCACCAGACTTCCTTATGTTGTTGTTGTTGTTTTGCCGTCGAGTTGGCCCCGACTCATAGCGACCCCTCCTTGGGTTTTCCAAGGCAGTATCACTACGGAAGTAGGATTGCCCAACCTTCCTTCCGAGGAGTGGCGGGTGGGTTTGAACCACCAGCCTTCTGGTGAGCAGTCA
>NW_006936939.1:3018-3613 GCF_000298275.1 Orycteropus afer afer
GTTGAGATGTTGGAGTTTTATATACATTTTAGATAAGTCCTTTGTGAAATTGCTGAACATTTTTTTCCCATTCTGTAGGTTCTCTTTTTACTGTTTTGGAGAAGTTTTTTGATGCACATAAGAATTAAAGTTTAGAAGATCTCAATCTTGTAGTTTATCTTCTGTTGTTTGTGCATCTTGGGTTATACTTGTTAGTTTATTTAAGCCATAAATTAAGGCCCCTAAATTTGCCCCTGTTTTTTATTTGATGAACTTTATAGTTTTAGGCTTCACTTTTAAGTCTTTGATCCATGCTGACTCAGTTTTTGTGTGTGGTGGGAAGTATGAATCTTGTTTCAGTTTTCTGTTAATGCATATCCAGTTTTGCCAGCACCATTTGTGAAAGAGACTATTACTTCCCCAATTAATGGATTTTGGCCCTTTGTTGAAGATCAGCTGACAATAGGTGGATGGATCTGTTTCTGGGCTCTCAATTCTGTTCCACTGGTCTATATATCTGTCATTGTAACTGTGTAGTAGGTTTGAAGATCTGAGAGTGTGAGACTTTGTACTTAGTCCTTCTTCAGTAGTGCTTTGATTTTCTGAGATCTGTTTC
>NW_006936940.1:0-875 GCF_000298275.1 Orycteropus afer afer
AAGGCTGGTGGTTCAAACCCACCAGCCACTCCTCGGAAGGAAGATGGGGCAATCTACTTCCATAGCAATACTGCCTCGGAAACCCAAGGAGGGGTTGCTATGAGTTGGATCCGACTCGACAGCACATAACATCAACAACAATGTGCTTGATTTTCTTCACTCTTCTTTGTTCCAGACAGGGAGAGACCAATAGTTGCCTTAGATAGTTGCTTATAAGCTATTAAGACCCCAGTCGCTAGTCAACAATATAGGATGTAGAACATTGTCTTTGTGCACTAGGTTATGCCACTGACCTAGATGTCCCCCAAGATTATCGTCCTGAGCCCCCAGGCCCAGTGACTCATTCCCTCAAGGTGACTGGGTATGGCTAAGAAATTTTCATAAGTTTGCCCCCCATGTGCTCTATTATATTCATGGATTTATTTGCAGCACATAAAAATATATATGTAGAAAACTTATATATATTCATGGGTGTGGTCCCATTCACCTTCCCACTTCTGTTCAGCTTGAGTGTCTATCTCTGTATCCACTTGTAGGTTACTGTTATTGCAGAATTGTGTATGTGTATGTAATAGTATTTATTTTGTTGCCTTTAACTCTTTTGCTTCTTCCTCGGCCTTAATAATTTTGTGCTGACCTTTCCCTTTTTGTATACTGCCTTTCCTTTTACTCAAATTAATATATGTTTACCCTTTAGTTACTGATTTACTCACCCTTCCCCTCCCACCCCTGCTAACCTACATGAATGATTATTTCTGTATACAAATCTTTTCTTGTTTTTTTCCAGTAGCAGTCCTATATAATTTTTGTTCTTTTGTGATTGAGCTCTGGTAGTGTAGTGCCAAAAGGCACTTGACTGCTAACCAGAAGGCTGG
>NW_006936940.1:2275-2867 GCF_000298275.1 Orycteropus afer afer
AAAAGTTGGAAACAAAGAAGAATCACTGGTAGTTGGAAAATTTGGCCTTGGTGATAGAAATGATGCTGGAGATCACATGATAGAATTTTGTAAGACCAACAACTTATTCATTGCAAATACCTTTTTTCAACAACACAAATGGTGGCTATACATGTGGAGTTCACCAGATGGGGTGCACAGGAATCAGATTGACTACATATGTGGCAAGAGGCAATGGAGAAGCTCAATATCTTCAGCCAAAACAAGGCCACGAGCTGATTGTGGAACCAACCAACAACTGCTCATTTGCAAGTTCAAGTTAAAATTGAAGACAATTAAAACAAGTCTATGAAAGCCAAAATATGACCTTGATTATATCCTTCCTGAATTTAGAGAACCATCTAAAGAATAGACTTTATGCATTGAACACCAATGACCAAAAAACAGAAGAATTGTGAGATGACATCAAAAACATCATCCATAAATAAAGCAAAAGGTCATTAAAAAGACAGGAAAGGAAGACCAAAATGGATGTCAGAAGAGACTCTGAAACTTGCCCTTGAGTGGAGAGGAGCTAAAGCAAATGGAAGAAATGACAAGATAAAAGAGCTGA
>NW_006936941.1:0-588 GCF_000298275.1 Orycteropus afer afer
TGAAATAAAAAGGATAGTATCAGGATACTATGAAGAACTGGGAACTCTGGTAGCGTAGTGCCTAAGAACTTGACTGCTAACCAGAAGGCTGGCGGTTCAAACCCACCAGCCAATCCTCATAAAGAAGGTTGGGCAATCTACTTCTGTAGTGATACTGGCTTGGAAACCCAAGGAGGGGTCACTATGAGTGAGGTCCGACTCAATGGCACATAACAACAATAACATGAAGAACTGTACACCACCAAATTTGAAAATCTGGAAGAAATGGACAGATTTCTAGAAACACATCACTCACCCAAACTAACACAGACTGATGTGGAAAAGCTGAACAGATTCAGAACAAAGAAGAAATTGAACAGGTCATAAAAAAATTACCTGGCCCAGATGGTTTCACCAGAGAATTCTACAAAACATTCAGAGAAGAAGTGACACCAATCCTACTGAAACTATTCCAAAACAGAAAAGGATAGAATCCTCCCTAACTCATTTTATGAAGCATAACCTTGATATCAAAACCAGGCAAAGACATCACTCAAAAGGAAAACCACAGACCAATATCCCTCATGAATATAGATGCAAAAATCTTCA
>NW_006936941.1:2403-3814 GCF_000298275.1 Orycteropus afer afer
ATCTTACCAGGGACAAAAAAGACCTCTACAAAGAAAACTATAAAAAACTTCTTCAAGAAACCATAAGAGATCTACATAAATGGAAGAACATCTCATGCTCGTGGATAGGAAGATTGAACATTGTGAAAATGTCAATTCTACCCAAAGCAATAGAAATATTCAATGCAATCCCAATCCAGATCCCATCAACATTTTTTAAGGATAAGGAAAAACCAATCATTAATTTTATATGGAAAGGAAAGAGACCTTGAATAAGCAAAACACTATTGAAGAAGAACAAAGTAAGAGGTCTCACACTGCCGGATCTCAAAACCTACTATACAGACACAGCTGTCAAAACTGTCTGGCATTGATACAATGACAGACACATAGACTGACAGAATAGAATTGAGAACACAGAAATAGATCCGTCCTATGGTCAGCTGATCTTTGACAAAGGGCTGAGATCCATTAAATGGGGAAGACAATGTTTGTTTAATAAATGGTCCTGGCAAAACTGGATATCCATTTGCAGAAAAATGAAACAATATCTGTACCTCACACCATACACAAAAACTAACTCCAGATTGATCAAAGACTTAAATGTGAAACCTAAAACTATAAAGTTTCTCAAGGAAAAACTAGGGGCAAATAAGAGCTCTGGTAGTGTGGTGCCTAAGGCACTTGACTGCTAACCAGGAGACTGGCGGTTCAAACCCTCCAGCCACTCCTCGGAAGGAAGGTTGAGCAATCTACTTCCATAGTGATACTGCCTTGGAAACCCAAGGAGGGGTCGCTATGATCCGGGCCGACTCGACGGCACATAACAACTATAACTATATATGGCATAAATAGATTTTTATGCATAACCCAAAATGCACAAACAGCAGAAGAGAAACTAGATGAATGGGACCTCCTAAAAATTAAATTTTCATGTGCTTCCAAAGACTTCTCCAAAAGAGGCAAAAGAGAACCTACAGATTGGGAAAAAATATTTGGTAATCACATATCTGACAAGGGACTTATCTCTAGAATTTATAGAAAATTCCAACACCTTAATAACAAAAAGACAAATAATCCAATTAAAAAATGGGCAGAAGACATGAATAGACACTTCACCAAGGAGGATATTCAGGTGGCCCACAAACATATGAAGAAATGCTCACAATCATTAGCCATTAGAGAGATCAAAACAAATCAAAACAACAATGAGATACCATCGGGGCCCAGCACTAGTAGCAAAGTTCAAGACAGAAAATAACAAATGCTGGCAAGGATGTGGAGACACTGAGACTCTCATACACTGCTGGTGGACTGTAAAATGATACAACCACCGTAGAAAGCAGTATGGTGACTCCTTAAAAAGTTGGAATTAGAAATACCATTTGACCCAGCCATTCCATTACTAGGTATATATCCTAAAGAAATGAGA
>NW_006936942.1:0-507 GCF_000298275.1 Orycteropus afer afer
CTCACTGCCATCGAGTCAATTGGACTCATAACAACCCCTTCTTGGGTTTCTGAGGCGGTATCTCTATGGAAGTAGACTGCACAGTCTTCCTTCTGAGGAGTGGCTGGTGAGCTTGAACTGCCAGCCTTCTGGTTAGCAGTCAAATGCCTTAAGCACTATGCCACCAGAGCTCCCATAATGCTGTCAGTGATAGGATAAGATCTATACGCCTGCAAAGAATATCAGTAAATATGACTGCTAAAACGGCAAGGAGGTCACATGTTCTGACCTCCTTTAACCTTACAAGAGGAAGACAGGATTACCAGCAGTAACCCAAGACCTATTCCTGCCAGGCCAGACATGCTGCCTCCCCCCTCCAGCCCTTTCTCCAACTGTTCCTCGCAAAGCACACACCACCTCTCTCCTGGGTTCAATAATTTGCTGCAGTGGCCACACAGAGCTCACAGATTATGGGGTTTATTAGGGAAGCATCACAGGCTACAATTCAAGTTCAGGAAAAATGCTCAG
>NW_006936942.1:1755-2521 GCF_000298275.1 Orycteropus afer afer
AAAAAAAAAAAAACAGGGCTCCAGGAATTGACTGAAGACCCATTGAGATGTTTCAACAAACACTTGCAGTGCTGGAGGTGCCTACTCATTTATGCCAAGAAATTTGGAAGACAGATTCCTGGCCAACTGACTGGAAGAGATCAATATTTGTGCCCATTCCAAAGAAAGGTGATCCAACAGAATACGAAAATCATCAAACAGTATCATTAATATAACACACAAATAAAATGTTGCTGATAATAATTCCAAAACAGTTGCAGCAGTGTATTGACAGCAAACTTCCAGAAGTTCAGGCTGGATTCAGAAGAGAACATGGAACAAGGGCTATCATTGCTGATGTCAGATGTATCTTGGCTGAAAGCAAAGAATACCAACATGGTGCAGTGAATGATTTAATGTGACTCTTCTAGCCATGGTCTTCATGACTGCCACCAGATACTGGGTGGAATTATGCAAATGTTAGGTGTTTGTGACCCACCAAAGAGACTGTATAGCTTGCTGATAATCCAAATAAGGTACATGGCACCCTTGTGGGTGTGGGCCATGTAAATAAGGTGTATGAAACCCTAATGTGGGCACTGGTCGGTTTTGCAATCTTGCTAGGCTTAAAAGGAGCTCTCCTAGGGGCAGAAAGGGTTCTCACTGCCATCAAGAAAGAGAAAACCACTCAGAGGGGGATCTATGTAGGAGATCCTGGATAGGCAGGGAGAACAATGTGGAACAAAACTCAAAATCATTTGGAAAAAAAAAGAGAGAGACCAGGTTT
>NW_006936943.1:0-1579 GCF_000298275.1 Orycteropus afer afer
GAAAGTATATGTGACCTTCTCAAAGGGGTATATTAAGTTGCTGTTGAAAAGTTAGAAATATTAGGATGCCTTCAATTCACCATACCAAGTACAAATGGAAAATGCACGTTTAATCTAGGTGAAGGGAATCACACTAGTTTTGCTACTGAATCCAAAGTATAAAGAAGTTTGTCCCATTTAAATCAAGGATTATTGCAAGAGTTTGCAATGTTCTACTCTTTTGATAGTACGTGAATGGGAGTAACCACACGATGTTAACTCAATCACAGAACGTACTCCTATCATTCCCAACCATATAAAGCACGTTACTGTTCAAAAACTATATTAAAACAAGTATTCATAAAACTCATTCAGCAGTGAATGTTTAAAAAGAACAATTTATTTGAAATGAAGAGAATCCAATTTGCCTGCAACTAATACAAATATATAGCAACATTCACGTTTTGTATACCAAGTGAAAAGTTTTTAAGGTGTAAATTTCTCCTAACTTCATGTTTGTGAGTGGCAGCAACATTTTGTGAACTCAGTCAGAGAATGCTTATGTAACATTGTCAAAGGTGTATATTGAGTCTGTTGAAAATTTTGAAAGAATATGATGCCCTCAATTCACCAGAACAAAAACAACTGGAAAATGCACGTTCAAACTATATGAAGTGAGTCACACTTTGTTTCCTACTGAGAGCAAAGTAAAAATAAGTTAGTCACTTCTAGATCAAGGATCATTTCAAGAATTCACAAAGGTCTAGTCTTTAGAAAGTACCTGTATGGGAGTAACCTCACTTTGTTTACTCAATCACCGAACCTATGCCTATCATTCCCAAGCATGCAAATCATGTTACAGTTCAAAAACTATAATAAGACAAACATTTGTACAAGTACACTGTAACTGTGAATGGTTACAAGGAACCATTTAGCTCAAAGGAAGTGAATGGCACATTGCATTCAACTAACACAAATATATGTGCAAGATTCAGGTTTTGTAAACCAAGTGAAAATGCTGTCAAGTCTAGATCTCTTATGAATTCCTGGAACAGAAGGGCAGCAACAACACTGTGTTAACTCAATCAGAGAATGTATATGTAGCTTTCTCAAACGTGTGTATCAAGTTTCTGCCTATACCTTTGAAAGAATGATGCTTTCAGTTCACCTTAGCAAGTGCAACTGTAAAGTGTATGTTTAAATGTATGTGAACTGAATCACACTTTGTTTTCTTCTGATGCCATAGTATAAAGAATTTGTCCTGTCCAAATCAAGGATTTTGTCAAGAAGTTGCAAAGTTCCACTCTTTTGAAAGTACTGGAATGGCAGTAACACACTGTAAGGTGTCAGTCTCTTGCAACTTCCTGTATCCGAATGGCAGCAACAATACTCGGTGAACTCACTCAGAGAAAGTGTATGTGACCTTCTCAAACGGGCAAATTAAGTTTCTGTTGAAAACATAGAAAAATTAGGATGCGTTCAACTCACCCTACCAAATACAAACAGAAAATGCACTTTTAATCTAGGTGAAATGAATCACACTAGTTTTGCTACTGAATCCAAAGTATAAAGAAGTTTGTCCAGTCTAAATCAAGGATTA
>NW_006936944.1:0-722 GCF_000298275.1 Orycteropus afer afer
ATATCTATGGACCCAATGAAAGAGCCCCAAAATACATAAATCAGACTTTAAAAGAGTTGAAAATCCAAATAGATGACTCCACAGTCATAGTGGGAAACTTTAGTACACCACTTTCATTGAAAGATAGAGCAACCGGAAAGAAACTCAACAAAGATGTAGAAGAGCTAAACATTACAATCCACCAACTTCGCCTTACAGACATCTACAGAGCACTTCACACAACAGCAGCACAATATACATTCTTCCCAGTGCACATGGAACATTTTCCAGGATAGACCTGTTAGGCCACAAAGCAAACCTTTATAAATCTAAAAATATTGAAATTCTGCAAAGCATCTTCTCAGATCATAATGCTATCAAATTAGAAATCAACAATAGGAAGATCAACAGAAAAAGAATAAATACCTGGAAACTGAGCAACAGCCTCCTTGAGAAAGACTGGGTGAGAGAAGAAATAAAAATTTAAATTCAAAAATTCCTTGAATCAAATAAGAATGAAAACACAACATACCAAAATCTTTGGGAGACAGCAGAAACAGTGATCAGAGGCCAATTTATACCAATAAATGCACACATCAAAACAGAAGAAAGAGCCAAAATCAACACTTTAAACAAACATGTCAAACAATTGGAAAAAGAACAGCAAGAAAAGCCTACAGTCACCAGAAGAAAGGAAATAATCAAGATTCAAGGAGAAATCAATGAAACAGAAAATAGAAGGG
>NW_006936944.1:1537-2594 GCF_000298275.1 Orycteropus afer afer
AAAACTCTCAGCAAAATAGGAATAGAAGGGACATTCCTCAACATAATAAAGGGAAGGAAGATGGGGCAATCTACTTCTATAGTGATACTGTCTCAGAGACCCAAGCAGGGGTCACTATGAGTCAGGTGACTCGACTGCACATAACAACAACAGCAGCAACAACAACTTGCAAAACCAACAGCCAACATTATTCTCAATGGAGAGAGATTGAAACCATTCCTCTTAAGAACAAGAACCAGACAAGGATGCCCTCTATCAACACTTCTATCACTTCTATTCAACATTGTACTGGAAGTCCTAGTCAAGGCCATAAGGCAAGAAAGGAAAATCAAAGTCATCCAAATTGGCAAGGAAGAAGTCAAACTATCCCTATTTGCTGAAATATGATCCTCTACCTAGAAAATCCAAGAGACTCAGTCAAAAATCTGCTGGAACTAATTGAGAGATTTAGCATCACGGCAGGATATAAGATCGATGTCCAAAAATCAGTTGGATTCCTCTACACCAGCAAACAGATTGCTGAAAAAGAAATAAGGAAATCAATACTATTTACAATAGCTACGAAAAAAATAAAATACATGGGAATAAATCTTACCAGGGACACAAAAGACCTCTACAAAGGAAACTACAAAAAAATACTTCAAGAAACCGTAAGAGATCTGCATAAATGGAAGACCATCCCACGCTCATGGATAAGAAGGTTGAACATTGTGAATCTGTCAGTTCCACCCAAAGCAATCTATATATTCAATGCAATCCCAATCCAGATCTCATCAACATTCTTTAGGGACATGGAAAAGCCAATCACTAACTTTATATGGAAAGGAAAGAGACATTGGATAAGCAAAGCACTATTGAAGAAGAAGAATAAAGTAGGAGGTCTCACACTGCTGGATCTCAAAATCTACTATACAGCCACAGTAGTCAAAACTGCCTGGTATTGGGTTAATGACAGATACATAGACAAATGGAATAGAATTGAGAACCCAGAAATAGATCCATCGACCTATAGTCAGCTGATCTTTCACAAAGAGTCAAAATCCATTAAATGGGGAAG
>NW_006936945.1:0-2606 GCF_000298275.1 Orycteropus afer afer
TTTAGGGATGTGGTCTGCTTCCCATATATAAGTAGCACCTTTGGGAATGGCCTCTAGCTTATGGCACACTTGAACTCTGCATGTAGCCGAGTCATTGTTCAGCAGTCTGCCATGCTCTGCTGATCTTGGGACTTTTATGGACTTGAATCAATGGCCTGCCATGTGGTTTGGTAATACCAGGACTGTGCATTGGTACTTGCCGACCTTGGGTTTGTCAGCCTCAGGAGCCAGCAGGTGAGTGAAGAAAAGCCTCAGCTTCAGTGGGCCAAGAGCAGGAGGCAGAGCTGAAGCCTAAGGTTGAGGGGCTTTCACCCAGCCCCTAGAGCCTGGCACTTTGAACTAAGACTTGAAGCCTCCAAATTGTAAAATAAACTCCTGTTTGTTCAAGCCACCCTGTTTGTGGTATACTCCTGTTAGAGTGGCTAGGTAACCACAACAAGCTTGGCTTAGGTTTAGAGTTTCTCAGGGTCATAGTCTCAGGGAGTCTTCTGTTCTTCACTATTCCAGTTTGTCTGCCCCCCTTTTAAAAAAAAAAAAAAGATTTATTTAAGTTCTGCTCCACATTTTTCTGCCATTCTATTTGAGACCATCTATTGTGGCTCCCATCAGAATGGTCAGTGGTGATAGCTAGTGGTGATAGTCAGTGGTTCGTCTGGTCTCAAGGTAGATGAGGTTGTGGCTTGTGAAGATTTGTTTCTTCTCTGAGGCCCTCCCCCCCTTACCTTCTTACTGTGTTGCTCCTGGCAAGTAGAGATCTGTAATTCTGTCTTAGGTGGCTACTCGCTAGCTTTTAAGTCCATAGGCACTGCTCACTTCACTAGGATGCAAATCATGGTTTTTGTGATATGTTATGCCAGTTGACTTAGTTGTCCCATGAGACTATGGTCCTAAACTTTCAGACCCAGAAAACCAATCTTGGAAGGTGTTAATGTGAGCAATATCAATATTTGTGTGAGTAGGACTTGTTTTTGGTACACACACATCCATCTATCCATCCACAGTTTAGTTCATCAGTTGTGTTTATTTGTTTATTTACTTATGCTTACAATTACAGTGTTATTGGAAGAAAAAGCATACAAACAGATGCGTAGGATGAGGTCTGGGAGGGCTCCCAATGCAGTGTTTCCATGTCCCAAAGGTCATGCTACCTTCCCACATGCACAGATATCTTCCACTAATCAAGAGCTTCCATGTCTGGACCTTTTATTAGCTTCATTATATAAGCATGTTTGGGGCCTCATTGCATAGGCATGATTGGTTGAATCATGTGCTTTCCTCCCACTCTCCCTGAGATCAGCTGATATCAGGCTACCAAGTGGTCTTTATGGGGTCATTCCTCACTCATTTGCACAAATCCTCAAGGGTTGTTTAGATAACAAAAGTGCCTCATTTACTCAAGAAATTCCAAGGGTTTAAGAGCTATCTTTTGGGAAACAGTGAAGATGATAATAGATCTTCTCTATGATCTGTTAAGCATCATTACCTGTAACAGCTGAAAAATAAGCTTCCATCTTCTCCTGCCCTATAGCCATTCAAGTACACATTGAGGGCAATCACTGCCATGTGTTTTTTGCTGATTTTCCCAGACATTTAAAAATAGAATACTTACAGCGCTTATGAACTGCCAGCCATTTTTCTTAAGGCTTTACTGTATTTGTTCATTCAATGTAAAATCATCAGTTTTGATCTTACATTGAGTACTTTTCTTTCTTCATTTTTGCTAAGTAGCAAACATTTAATTGGCTTAAATTTGCATTTCTTTGTTTTCACTCTGTTTTGCATATTTATTAACTGTGTGAATCTCTCTCTTTTAATTTAGTTGGCTATCTCTGATTTCCGTCTTGTCTGTCAGTTTCTTTCTATGGAGGTGTGCTATCCTGTACAGGCATTTTTTCACACATTTCTTGTTTGCCTTTCTATTTTGTCTGATACTTTAGTGCACAAAAGTTTTACATGATCAGTAATTAATCTTTCTATGAATTTATATTTTCATTGTGCATACATTTAGGAAGTCCTTCTGCAACAGAACATAAGATGAACTAGTCTAACTTCTTAGGATTTTTTTCATTAATGATTTGATTTTTAGCATAATCTCAATGGAAGTTATTTGTGATTTGATATTATGTGAGGAGCTACCTTAATTGTTCTAGGTAATTACCTTGTTCCTTCACTACCATTTAGCAACTGTTTCTCCTATTTCCCTCTGCTTTTGGCCCCTTCTTTATCCAATGTTAAATGTTTCTGAAGATAATGATCTCTTCCCACTAGACTGTTCTGTTTCCTTACTTTTCTTGCATTGATAACGCATTTATTTTAAAATATTGAGAAGATATAAAAAAAGAAAACAAATGGACAATAATCCTGCACACCGATTAAACAGTGTTGGCATCTTCAAAAGACATTAATACATGTCCTTTGTTAGACATTGTAGATACTATAGAAAAACATTCAGTGAATACTGAAAACCTCCCCAACTCATTCCCCAAACCCCTGGTGTTTTTACTTGTAGTAGCTATGATAGATAATTTCTTGTGATGCTTTGCTGAAATCTTTGTGCATATGTGTATGTGTATATATATATGTGTGTGTGTGTATATATATATTAT
>NW_006936946.1:0-639 GCF_000298275.1 Orycteropus afer afer
TTGAGGAATGTCTCTTCTATTCCTATTTTGCTGAGAGTTTTGATCAGGAATGGGTGTTGGATTTTATCAAATGCCTTTTCTCCATCAATTGATATAATCATGTGATTCTTCTCCTTTGTTTTATTTACGTGGTTGATGACATTGATTTTTTTCTAATGTTGAACCATCCCTGCATACTTGATATGAGCTCCACTTCGTCATAATGAATGATTTTCTTGATGTGTTGTTGGAGTCTATTGGCTAGGATTTTGTTGAAGATTTTTGCATATATATTCATGAGGGATATTGGTCTGTAG
This sequence comes from Orycteropus afer afer, assembly GCF_000298275.1. Taxonomy (NCBI): domain Eukaryota; kingdom Metazoa; phylum Chordata; class Mammalia; order Tubulidentata; family Orycteropodidae; genus Orycteropus; species Orycteropus afer. The sequence continues at coordinate 297 of NW_006936946.1, forward strand.
TTTTCCTTTTAAGTGATGTCTGCCTGGTTTTGGTATCAAGGTTATGCTTGCTTCATAAAATGAGTTAGGGAGGATTCCATCCTTTTCTCTGTTTGGAATAGTTTAAGTAGGATTGGTATCAGTTCTTCTCTGAATGTTTTGTAGAATTCTCCGGTAAAACCATCTGGGCCAGGACTTTTTTTAGTTAGTAATTTTTGATGACCTGTTCAATTTCTTCTTTTGTGATGGACCTGTTTAACTTTTTCACATCAGTCTGTGTTAGCTTTGGTAAGTGGTGTGTTTCTAGAAATATGGCATTTCTTCCAGATTCTCAAATTTGTTGGAGTACAGTTCTTCATAGTAT
>NW_006936946.1:1813-2795 GCF_000298275.1 Orycteropus afer afer
TTATTATGGTTATATCTTCATGTTCAATTGATCCTTTTATCATTATATAATGTCCTCCCTTGTCTCATATGGTGGTTTTTGTCTTAAAGTCAATGTGATCAGAAATTAATATTGCCACTCCTGCTCTCTTACAGTTGCCACTTGCTTGGTATATAGTTTTCCAACCTTTGATTTTTAGTCTATTTTTGTTTTTATCTCTAAGGTGTGTCTCTTGTAGGCAACATATTGATGGATTTTGTTTTCTTATCCAATCTGCCACTCTCCGTCTCTTAAGTGGTGCATTTAATCCATAATATTCCATGTAATTATTGATAATATGAATTTGTTGCTGTCATTTTATTATGTGTTTTTTCATGGTGTTCCTGGTTTCTTTGTTCCATATTATTTTCTGTGCTGAGCTCATTATGTTTATGTATCGTGTTATCATTTCCTTTGTTGCTGGTGTTTTAGTATTTGCTGAATATTTGTGCTTGTCCTCTTTTTCATTGTGATATGAAGGTTTATCATTTTTCTTTGAGGTTACCCTATGGTTTATAACTTTCTCCCCGAGTTTAGAATAGTCCATTCTATCTTGAAACTCTCTTAACTTCCTCATCATTTAGAAGTTCTGTAAGTACACAGTATTTTCCCTCTCTTTGTTTGTAGTTGTCCTCACTTGCCAATTGATGTTTCTGGTTCCCTGTTTACAATTTTGTAAGCTCATTTTACTTTGGATATGTTCATAACTGTGATTTCTAGGTTATGTCTTCTTGTGTATCAATGGTTGGTTGTTATATGATATTTTTGGTTCTCTGTTCAAAGGACTCCCTAAAGCATCTCTTGTAAGATTGTTCTGGTTTTAACAAATTCCTTTAATTTCTGCTTATCTGGAAATTTCCTACTTTCACCATCATATTTGAGGAATAATTTTGCTGGGTATATAATTCTTGGTTGAAAATTTTTCTCTTTCAGGGTTTTATATATACCATCCCATTGCCTTCTT
>NW_006936947.1:0-1508 GCF_000298275.1 Orycteropus afer afer
CCGCCATCTTGCCCCGCCTCTCACTAGGAATATTCTTACTAACTTCTAGAATCCGGTTACCATTCAACTCATGTTATTTTGTTATATTGTTTGGAGTTAATTCTTCTACCTCTTCTTGTTCAGTCACACTTTGAATCTACTGAATATGCAGGAAAAAAAAAATTTTCTGCTCTCAGTGTTCTTTTTGTCTATATTATAATCAACCATGGCCTACTGCTTTGAACTATAACCCTCAGGACATAATGTACTATAACCAATCCTTTCTCTCAACCACATAAGTTGCTGCTTTCTTTCATGAAGTTTTCTATAAATTTCAGTTCTTAAATGATGTAAAGAGGAGGTGCTGGTGAGGTAGAACAACCATGAATGATCAGGTTGTGTCATGTAGCACACAATTTGCTTCTAGCTGGTACAAACTCAGGACCTACAAATCAGTCATCCACCTTTTTCAGGCTTGCAGGTGTGCTCTGTTTCTGGGGGGAAAAAAAAACATGTGAGCTTATTACATTATCTATTAAGCTCCATGGTTGTTTCAGTAAGTGAAATTTGTTATTAGATTTGATGAAAATGGACTGACAGTTTTTTATTTTATTTTATTTTTATTTTTATTTTATTTTATTTCATTGCTTTCATTTTTTGGTTTTTTCTTCCTCTTCATGGGGATTTTAGGGAAAAATAAGAGACACTTTGTTGGGCACAGTTTGCTGGATATGCAAAATTAGAAAGCCATTAGAGTCATTCTTCACTGCTGTTTAAAGCCCACATTCCTTCATTCTACATAATTTTTTTTAGCAGCTACCTACATAACATTTGATTTTGTGACTCTGCCTTTCTCATCACTTCAATACAAAGTATAACTAATCACTCTCTATGATTAAGTCAGCCTCTCATCCTTCGCTACCCAATTCCTCACTGCAGAAGTCTTATAGCGAAAACACTCCCTCTAAAACTATTTTCACTAAAATGATAGAGAGAAAGTGAAGGCTGTTTTACAGTATTTGAGTAGGATGAAGCAGCATATTTCTCATTGTTTTTAAAACTATGACAAATATTTCATCCTTTCCAGTATAGCTCTTTTGTCATCTTAATAAGGTGTGGAAGGAGCAAGCATGAGGAACTCAAAAGTACACTGGATTAGGATTTTTGGAATTTAAATTCTAATCCTGGTTCTGTTAGTAACAGGTCTGATGACCAAGCTCAAGTCAAAATCCCACAGAATCTCAGTACCTTTACCTGTAAAATCAAAATGTCCCTTCCAATCTTTAGTCTATAATGGAAGAAAACCATTACATAAACTTTCATGAAGTGAAAACCCATTGACCAGATACATTTGATTACTTCTAAACACCACCACCAGCCAGTCCTTGGAAGGAAAATTGGGTAATCTACTTCCGTAGTGATACCACCTCAGAAACCCAAGGAGGAGTCTCTATGAGTCAGATTCAACTCAATAGCAGTGGGGTTTGGTATTTGGTTTCCTAAACATCAAAACTCAAATAATCACCACA
>NW_006936947.1:2013-2665 GCF_000298275.1 Orycteropus afer afer
TGAACTCATGATGCATGAGAGTTCAGTGAGACTCAGAATGAGTACAAGGTAAGCATCTTACATCTGCAGTTGAGTAAGTGGGGCTACTGACAGGCCCAAGAGGCCACACCTTCCATTTGAGCCAGAACTTACTTCGAGTGCAGAAAGATGGCAATAACATTTTAAAAAACATAAACAACCAAAGACCTATCCTATCCTTTCTTACTCATGTTACTTTTACTTCCCTGCATTAGCCAACCACTTATGCTAAACAATTGATGACATATAAAGAAAAGGAAAGATAGGCAATCAACCCATAGTTGTTGGTCACCCCCCCCCAGTCCTTCTTTCAAATTGTTAAGCAAAAGGCATAGAATTTTGGTAGAACTTTGGTAGAATTTTTGGTAGACTCAAGATGTGAGATAAAAATAATGGAGGTGATTTTGTGCACTGTTCTCACTATCTTGGTAAGAATGAAATGCATATACACATACGAGCTATGAAGTGTGCCATTTTAGTCATCCTGTGTGTAAGCTGAATCCTCTTATATTTGTATTTAAAATTGATATTGCATTTTTTTTTATTGTGATTTGGGTGAAGATTTACGGAGCAAATTCACTTTCCATACAGCAGTTTACATATACTTTGTCTCATGACATTGACCACAGTTTAC
>NW_006936948.1:0-437 GCF_000298275.1 Orycteropus afer afer
CAGAATTGTAAATGTGTACCTCAGCGGGAAACAACTTCATCCATGTAGAAGACAGTGCTGACGTTCAGTTTCTCTTCTGCTAGTCTCACAGACTTCACTAATTCCCCGAGTTACTTAGGTCAGTACCGTTTCCCCTCTTTCGTCAGTGCTGTTATTTATAAATTTCTGGTACACTTTTTGTTACAATACCCATTCCATCCTGGGTTCCCTCAACTTCCTAAATATCCATTCTGTTAAATTTCCTTACAAATCTCAAATCATACCAGATTTTATGGCAACTACTTGGTGTGTGGAAGACGGAAAAGGGGTCCACATGATGCAAAAGAATAATGTGCCCAGTGGCAGGTCAAGTCCACCTGGAGGGACCTTGGAAGAAAGGCCTGGTGACCTAGCTCCAAAAAATTAGCCATTGAAATATTATCAAACAAGCTTCTATG
>NW_006936948.1:1871-2525 GCF_000298275.1 Orycteropus afer afer
ATGACCACGGTTGGGTTGGTTGGAAGATGGGATTGGGGTCCCTGGGTGTGCCCACCTGTCATTCAAATGATTGAAGCTTGAGATCACTGGAACGGCAGCAGGTCTGCTGATCTAGTTCCATAAAATCAGGCATTGAAAAGCCTACAGAGCACAGTTTTGCTCTGACACCCATGGGACCGCCATGAGCCGCAGAAGACTCAATGGCAATTGACTGGGTGGTATGTGACGGCATAGGAGTCCCTTGGTGTTACAGAAGATTAACATGCTCAGCTTCTACCAGAAAGGTCAGAGGTCTAGTCCACCCAGTAGTGCCTTGGAAGAAAGGCCTGGCTATCTATTTCTGAAAATCACCCACTGACAATTCTATGGAGAGCAGTTCGGTCCTGGCACACATGGGGTCCTCATGATTTGGAGTTGACTCAAAGGCCATTGGTTGATTGGTTTGTAGAAAGACGATGGTATAAATGTTTAATATACTGAGTAAAGGACCTGTAGGCGGCATCTTGTGACCTCCTCTAATTTCACAAGGAGACAAAATCACCATCCCGGCATAAGGCTCCTTTCTATGAGGCCAGACACGCCACCAACCTCCAACCTTTTGACCATTTCTGACACCAACCGTCTCTCCCATGGCACTCACTCCTCTGCTGGGTT
>NW_006936949.1:0-664 GCF_000298275.1 Orycteropus afer afer
TATTTTGGTCATGTTGTAAGAAGAGACCATTCCCTGGAGAAGGATGTCATGCTTGGTAGGGTGGAGGGCCGATGAAAGAGGGGGAGGCCTTCAATAAGATGGATTGGCACGGTGGCTGCGATGATGGGCTCAAGTATAGCTGGGATTGTGGGGCTGGTGTGGGATTGGGCAGTGTTTCATTATGCTGTGCATGGGGTCACTATGAGTCGGAAATGACTCGACAGCAATTAACAACAACAACAACAAAGGAATTTTTTAAAACCTGATCAACTTTTCAAGAGACACTAAAGGGAGTCCTTTGACCAGAGACCCAATAATAGCAAACAAGTGACCATTAACACTCAAGATGATATACCCCAACAACCAACAAAGCTACAGAAGTATCCAAAGTAAAATAAGCTTACATGATTATAAACAGGGTATCAGAGACATCAATTGAGAAATGAAGACAACTACAAACCAAAAAGAGGGAAAAAATACTGTAATTAAAGAACTTCTAAATGGTAAGGAATTCAATAGAGTAGCAAGATCGAATGGACTGTTCAATCTTAGGGGAAAATAAATAAATAAATAAATAAATTACAGGGTAACCTCAAAGAAAAACAATAAACCTTCACATCACAATAAACAAGAGGACCAACAGAAATATTTAACAAATACTAAA
>NW_006936949.1:2039-2566 GCF_000298275.1 Orycteropus afer afer
AAAAAAAAAAAAAAATACCAACAAAAAAAAGTTCTGGAGCAGACTGTTTCATTGGAAAATTCTACCAAACATTCAGAAAAGAACTGACACCAATCCTACTCAAACTATTCTAAAATATACAAAAGGATGGAATCCTCCTTAAATCGTATTGTGAAGCAAGTATAACCTTGAATCCAAAGGCAAAGATATTGTTCAAAAGGAAAACTACAGACCAATATGCCTCATGAATATAGATGCAAAATCTTCAACAAAATCCTAGCCAATAAAATCCAACAACATATCAAGAAAATAATATATTATGATCAAGTGCCGTTCATATCAGGTATGCAAGGATAGTTCAACATTAGAAAAGCAATCAATGACATTCACCACATAAATAAAACAAAGGAAAAGAATCATCTGATCATATCAATAGATGCAAAAAAGGCTTTTGATAAAATCCAACACCCATTCCTGATCAAAACTCAGCAAAATATGAATGGAAAGGATATTCCCCAACATAATAAAGGACACATATGCAAAACCAA
>NW_006936950.1:0-648 GCF_000298275.1 Orycteropus afer afer
CTTAAACAAACATATCCAACAATTAGAAAAAGAACAGCAAGAAAAGCCTACAGTCACCAGAAGAAAGGAAATACCAAAGATTTGAGTGGAAATCAATGAACAGAAAATAGAAAGACAATAGAAAAAATATCAACAAAACTAGAAGTTGGTTTTTTGAAAAGATTAATAAAATTGACAAACAAGTGGCAAATTTAACAAAGGAAAAGAAGGAGAGAATGCAAATAACATGAATAAGAAACAAATTAGGCAACATCACAACAGAACCAACTGACATTAAAAAAAGATAACATGGGGATATCATGAAGAACTGTACTCCAACAAACTAAAAAATCTAGAAGAAATGGACAGATATCTAGAAACACACTACTTACCTAAACTAACACAGACTGAGGTGGGAAAGATGAAAAGACCTTAATAAAAGAAGAAATTGAATAGGTCATAAGAAAAACTACCAACAAGAAAAAGTACTGGCCAGATGGATTCACTGGAGAATTCTACCAAATATTCATAGAACTGTCACCAAGCCTACTAAAACTCTCCAGAACATAGAAAAGAATTGAACCCTCCCAAATTCATTTTACGAAGCAAGCATAACCTTGATACCAAAACCAGGCAAAGACATCACTAGAAAAGAAAACTACACACCAA
>NW_006936950.1:2268-2765 GCF_000298275.1 Orycteropus afer afer
CTGCACCTCACACCATACACAAAAACTAACTCCAGATGGATCAAAGACTTAAATGTGAAACCTAAAACTATAGAGTTCCTCAAGGAAAAGCTAGGGGTAAATTTAGAGGCCATAATTTATGACATAAATAGACTATCAAGCATAACCCTAAATGCACAAACAGCAGAAGATAAACTAGATGAATGGGACCTTCTGAAAATTAAACTTTCATGTGCTTCCAAAGACTTCTCCAAGAGAGTAAAAAGGGAACCTACAGATTGAGTAAAAATATTTGGCAATGGCATATATTACAAGGGACTTATCTCTAAAATTTATAGAAAAATCCAACATCTCAATAACAAAAAGAAAGATAAGCCTATTAAAAAATGGGCAGAAGTCATGAAAAGACATTTCACCAAAGAGGATATTAAGGCAGCCAACAAACACATGAAGAATTGTTCATGATCATTAGCCATTAGAGAGATGCAAATCAAAACAACAATGAGATACCATCTTGC
>NW_006936951.1:0-429 GCF_000298275.1 Orycteropus afer afer
GCCACACCTTCATTTACCAAGTGGGTGTGGGTTATAAGAGTAACAAGAGGAATGTCGCATCTTTTCAGTTGTACAAGTCCCGAGTGTCCTTGGGGTTACTGGCAAGCAGAATCTGTTCTTAAGCCCCTGGAATCTGGTAGAGCACTGTCTTTTTAAATATCCAAAATGGTCAAGCCACTTGTAAACATTCAAAATGGCGGTGCCCTCGCAACAGGCAAAAGTCCACAGCTCAGCCCATCTTCCTCTTCACCGCTGCTTCCACTTTTATTCCACAGCCATCATAGCAGTCCTCCGTGCAGTCTCTGGCTAGCAGGGCTGATTTTTAGGTTAATTCTTAGGTCCTACCACCACTTGGGAATCTCCAAGCTGTCTGTGCCATCAGGATAACTCAGGATCACTGCCAGACCACAGCTCTGTATGTCTCCTTTT
>NW_006936951.1:1314-2424 GCF_000298275.1 Orycteropus afer afer
CTATGTGAGACTTCAGAAGTGACAGCTCTGCTGTGCCTCTCGAGCCCTTTCCAACTTATGGTTAAAGTGAATGTTATGATTTTAAATCATCATTTCTGAAATGACCTTCTAGGTGTGAACATAAAGACAAGAAGGGAAAAATCCCTGTGTGCTTCTTTCAATGGTGGCACACTCTCAGGAAGACAGACTTACACAAGGATGAGTGGACAGGCAGGAGTCAGTCAGCAAGTGAACACTGCTATCAAGATCCTAACCACAAAAGTGAAACCATCTGCCACGGAGGCAACTCCAGCTCTTGGCAAGCCCACTGTATCATAGAACTGTGCTCTGCGTGGTTTTCAGTGGCTGACTTCTTGAAGGTAGATCATCAGGACTTTCTGGGGGGACTTGAACCTCCAACCTTTCAGTGAGCAGCTGGGTGTGTTTACCATTTGCACCACTAGGGACCTTCTTTGGCAATTTCTCTCGCTCCCTTCTTCCTCCTCTTCCTCCAAGGCTCTCTAGGAGCAGATGTGCTGCTTGCCCAGGGTCTTGTTCCTCAGGGTGTAGAACTGCCAGGTATGTAGCAGGCACTTGGGAAGCCTTTGTTGAATAATCAAGCAGAGGGCAGCATCATCAGCAACACAGTCGAAGACCTGGATCCTTACGGCACCGTTTTCTATTTCTTTTCTTTTCTTCTCCATCCAAGGGCATATCATGTAGAAATGATTTGGCTGGCCTGCTACCTTTTCTTCTGCCTCTTCTTCCATTAATCCATGACCACACCTTTATCCCTCTGCAATCTTAGGAAGCAAGGGTTCCTGGGTCATTGGAAAATGCCAGTAACAAGAGCTATTCCGACTGATGGATGCCGATGGGCTTTGATGATCTGCGAGATAGTCTGGGTGGGTAGCTCCTGTTTCTGCTCACTCAGTTGAACAGCAAATACATCCAGGAGGGCACATGTCAGCTGTTACTCTCGCTTTCTGTGGTGTGGAATGAACTGTACTTGTTTCTGGCTGGGCCATTCCGGGGACCAGCACAGATGTCATGTTTGGGATGATTACAGGCCTTCACTTACCTGTGAGGCTTCAGGGAGCATGGCAGAGGTGACCCCCTGTGTGCCCTCCC
>NW_006936952.1:0-2595 GCF_000298275.1 Orycteropus afer afer
ACAGACAACAAAGATGAACCCTTTTGCACATACAGTACTGCGTTGTCCATGAAGGCTAACATGGGTATATGGGTGGACAGATGGGTGGACAGGCTAAAAGATTAGGTATGTCTATGAAATGGGGAGTGTATCCAAGAACATGTATAGGGTTGGCAAACAATGGTCCTATAAGTTTATGTGAATTATTAGAATTCCCAGGTGTATAGTAGAGCTGACAAGGGGCAAGGTTGTGGTCACTGCTTGGTCACAGCCAGCTACCCAGAATAACCGAGTAGTTGAACCTGCAGGCTTGGGACCATAGTTGTAGGGGACATCAAGCTCAATTGGCATAGCATATTATACAAAACATTGTTACACCTTCTGCTTTGGCGAGTGGCAACTGGGATCTTAGAAGCTGGCAAGCTGCCATCTAGATGCAACTATGGATCTCTCCTCATCCAGAGCAAAGAAGAATGAAGAAAACCAAAATTCACGGAAACAATTGGTCCTAGCGACTGGTACACCATCCGATCTGCAGACTATACAATTATGAGACCAGAAGAACTGGATGGTGCCTGGCTACCACTGTCATCCACTTGGAAGGGGATCTATGTAGGAGATCCTTGATAGAGAGGGAGAACAATGTGGAACAAAACTCAAAATCATTTGGAGAAAAAAAAAAAAGATGGGGACCAGGTTTGCTGGTCCCATGGAGCCTAGTGGAACCACTGAGACTATGGCCCCTGGCTGCCCTTCAGGTCTGGAGTTGGGCCCACACCTGTGGTTTCCAGCCAAACAGAATACAGGCATATGAGTTGAACATTTACCTCAAGTAGGTGCAGTCCTTGGAGAGGGCAGTCATGGGAGAAAGAGGCGCTGCTTGTGCACAGGGAGACAGCTCAGGGGGTGGGAGTGTATGGAGGGATGGACACTGGGAAGAGGTAACTATGGGGAGGAAGTGGGAGGGGAGCTGTTGCATTATGGTAAACTGTGGTCAATGACATGAGACAAAGTATACGTGAACTGCTGTATGGAAAGTGAATTTGCTCTGTAAATCTTCACCCAAATCACAATTTAAAAAAAGAGAGAGAGAGAGAGACTGCTGTGCTAGGAATTGTGGGAGGGGGTTGTCAGCAGGGCAATGCAGTCAGTTTCTGATATTCACCAGGCAGGCTCATCCTGGTGGCAGCCTACAGCCCAGGCTCTGGCTTCCTCAGTAATAAGTGTTCAGCACGTCACTTTGTCCTATCTAAGTCTCTGTCTCTGCTGAGGACACTCCTATTGGTATCTGTGCCGCCCACGTTATTTGATCCTTGATGGGGTGCAGAGGTGATATTAAAGTTACCAGTTCTGGTCAAGTCAGTTCTGCCTCAGGATGATCGATGTGTGTCAAAGTAAAACTATGCTCCACAAGGTTTTCAATGGCCAATTTTTTGGAAGTAGATCACCAGGCCTTTCTTCCAAGGTGCCTCTGGGTGATCTCAAAGCTCCAGCCTTTGGGTTAGCAGGCAAGTGTGTTAACTGTTTGCATCATCCAGGGATGCAGAGGAGATAGTGTGGGTGAATGCTGCATAGAGGTCTTACCAATTTTATTATTGTAAAGTAAAAAGCAGCCAGTTCAGAACAGTTTTCTTTTTTTTGGGGGGGGGTGAGTTAGGGGGTAGAGGGAGATTGGCCAATTGTTTTGGACCTCTGGGACTCCAAAGGTCGTTTTAAAGGACTCTGGTCACGTAGTGGGTAAGGCATTTGGCTGCTAATCAGAAGGTCAGTAGTTCAAACCCAGCAGCTGCTCTGTGGAAGGAAGATGGGGCAATCTACTTCCATAAAGATTTACAGCCTCAGAAACCCAATGTGGGTTGCTATGAGTCAGAATTGACTTGATGGCAGTGAGTTTGGTTTTTGTTTTTCTGCCTCCAGATGGTGCTCTTCTGGCAGCTCTCTGTGTGTAGCAGATGCTGCCAGTGAACTCTGCCAGGTGAGTAACTGGGCCATGTGGCTCTTGCAGAACCCAGGAGAAGATGCTGGATGGCTGGAAGGTGTACGCAGGCACCAGCAACCTGCACCAGCTGCCTGAGGCAGCCTCCATCTCGCAGATCATCATCAACAGCAACTACACTGATGAGCAAGACGACTACGACATTGCTCTCATGAGGCTCTCCAAGCCCCTGACCCTGTCCGGTGAGTAGATCTGCACCTGCCACACCCCAGTCAGCTAGCACTCTTGGTAGCCTTCTGAGGCCCAGCCTTTGTACTTCATAGCATCTGTCAACCTATTTTGGCATCCCAGAGCCTCAAGAAGTCAAAGACACCTAGAGATCAGTTAAGCCAACATCTCTTTTTTACAACTGGGGTAACTGAGGCCTAAGTGTTGAAAATAAGTTTGTTCCAAATGATATGTCACACATAGCAAGTTGGTGACAGAGCCAGGTCTTGGATACTGGTTGTGTTGGATTGGGTTCTCTAGAGAAACACAAAAACCAGCAAAGTATATATATATATATATTTATAGAGAGAGAGAGAGAGAGAGATTTATCTTAGATAAATGGCTCACAAGCGTGTAGAAGCCGACAAGTTCAAGCTGAAAAGTTCGTCTCTGGAGGGGAATGGGGCCCAGGG
>NW_006936953.1:0-2666 GCF_000298275.1 Orycteropus afer afer
GGGTTTGAACCGCCAGCCTTCTGGTTAGCAGTCAAGTGCTTTAGCCACTAAGCTACCAGAGCTCTCAGTATTTCTAATGAAGGCAAGTGTCTTGACTTATATATTTCAAAGTGTTGAAAATAGTAATTGGATGTGACTAAGATGGTGTTTGGCTAAGGCCATGGTTCTTCACCCTGACTACACCTAAGAATCATCCAGAGAATTTTTTAAACATAGGTGCTTGGAACCCACCCTCAGAATTTCTGATTGTTCTGAGGAGAGGCCAAGTTAGTCATATTACTTTTAGAAGTTCCCTCAGGTGATCTACATGTGCATGAGATATGAGAGAAGCCCTGGTGACGCAGTGGTTAGAGCCATTGGCGGCTAACCAGAAGGTCAACAGTTCTAACACACCAGCTGCTCATGGGAGAAAGATGCTTCCATAAAGATTTACAGCCTTGGAAACCCTATAGGGCAGTTCTACTCTGCCCATAAGGTCACTGTGAGTTGGAATTGACTCAACAGCAGTGGGTTTGGTTGTGTTTGGGTCCTATAAGATACACAGAAAAGAAAGCAAAACAAGTAACATTTTATTATGAGTTTTAGTCCCAAACTTACTATAGTACTGTACTGAGCTGGACCTAATTTGAGTGCCCCTGAATAGCTGAGAACAAATGAATACTGAGAGGCTAAATCCACAGCTCCATCCTCTAGCCCAAAGCTAGGACTCAGGTCTTACCACTCTGACAAGGGGACAGCCACACTTACCAGAAAGAAACAGAGGATGAGCACAAGAGAAACCAGAGACTCATTCCCAAGATCTAGAGTGGTGCTGGCCTAGGCCTTAAAAAAAAAAAAAAAAAAACAGTTGCTATCAAGCAAACCCCAACTCATGGCAACCTCACCTGTGTCAGAATAGAACTGCACTCCATAGACTTTTAAATGGCTGATTGTATGGAAATAGATCTCCAGGTCTTTCATCTGAGGTACCTCTGGGGGAATTCTAACCCCAACCTTTTGGTTAGCAGCTGAGAACATTAGCCATTTAGATCACCCAGGAATTCTTAGGCCTGCCTGAGATAGAAGGTAAGGACAAGGATGTAGAAAAGGGAGGGAGGAGGCCCCCAACAATGTTCCTCTAGCCCTGTTGTGTCTAATCCTGGAAAAAGAAAAGAAAATATAAAGAACATGTTTGGGACTCCTTCCCTGAGTAAGTAATAACAGGTCAGATCTCAATTCTCCAGGTATCTAAAGAAAGAAAAAATGAGGTGAGGCAGAGGTTGTGAACAGAAAAGAAGCCCAAGCTTCCTCCTCCATCGTGTTACCACAGTGGCTGGACAGACAGTCAGTTGACCGACATTCATGAGGGGATAAAAGGGATGAGGGGCACCCAGCACCGTGGCACACCAAGCTGAAGCTGACCTCATCTCTGCTTCAAACACACAGGAATGCTGGATAAAATACAGCACAAAGGAAGTTTTAATACACAGCCAAGCTCAAAAAAAAAAGTTGAAATCCGCAGACACTAGAGACCAAGGAGGGCGTGAGTGGGCATCATAGTGGTCCTGGGGAATGCCAAGATGTGGGTACTGGTGGTGAGTGAGGGGTCAGGAGGTACAAACTACCTGAGGCCCAAGAGCTATGAGGAGGTGTAACTGAAACTTCTGCATAAAAGCAGGACACTGAAAGAGCTGCTCCTTCCATATAAAGAGCAAAGAAAAACTCTACCCCTGGATTAGGTAAGCAGTGAATGTCCGAGGCTTTCGGTGGGAAAAAACAAAAACAAAACAGAAATGAACAAACCTACAAACAAAAAGTCTCTAATAGGAGATCAAAACCACAATGTGGATGTGGGCTCTGTTGTAGTTGTTGTCAGATGCCATCGAGGCATCTCTGACTCAGAGCAACTCAATGTACAACAGAATGAAACACTGCCGGGTCCTGCGTCATCCTCACAATCCTTGCTATATCTGAGCCCATCTTTGCAGCCACTGTGTCAATCCATCTAATTGAGGGTCTTCCCCTTTTTCACTGACCCTCCACTTTACCAAGCATGATATCCTTCACCAGGGAATGACAATATGACTAAAGTAGGTGAGACAATGTCTGGCCATTCTCGCTTCCAAGGAGCGTTCTGGTTGCACTTCTTATACCATCTGATGGTATAAGAATCCCAAGTCAAACAGTAAAGATAAAACTAATCTAGGAGTGATGAACCTCCTTGATCCACAGAAGCAAACACAAAATTGGCCCAAAGGGACACTTCCATAACACAGGGAGCACATATTTCCTACAAACATGGTAATTAACCCCTGCCAAAAGTAGCTCACACTAAAAATTTACAAACCACAGGATAGTAATGTCTCATGAGGGAGAGTCAGGAGAGACAATAAATGGGAGGATTCATACTGTCAGAACAGTAGATAATACCCCAAACTAAACCAAACTCACTGCCGTTGAGTCAATTCCAACTCACTGCAATCCTATAGGACATAGGATTTCCAAAACTATATATCTTTAAAGAAGCAGATGGACCCATCATTTTCCCATGGAGTAGCTGGTGGGTTCAAACTGCCAACACTTTGGTTAGTAGCTAAAAGCTTTCACCACTGCACCACCAGAATGCCTTAGTTAGTTGATAATAAGATAAAGTTAGAGATTTTAAACATATTTAAAGTGATTAAAAA
>NW_006936954.1:0-969 GCF_000298275.1 Orycteropus afer afer
TTGAACCGCCAGCCATCTGGTTAGCAGGCAAGTGTCTTAGCCACTATGCTACCAGAGCTCCCAAAATATATAAAACCCTGAAAGAAAAAAATTTCCAACCAAGAATTATATATCCAGCAAAATTATCCCTCAAATATGATGGTGTAATTAGAACATTTCCACATAAGCAGAAATTAAGGGAATTTGTTAAAACCAGACCAACATTACAAGAGATGCTAAAGGGATCCCTTTGGACATAGAAGCAACAACAGCAAACAGCAAGTGACCATTAACACACATGATGCCATAACCTAGAAACCAACCCAGCTATGGAAGTATCCAAAGTAAATAAGCTATGAGATTGTAAACAGGGAACCAGAGACATTAATTGACAGATGAGGACAACTACAAAACAAAAAGAGGGAAAAAACTGTGTAGCTACAGAACTTCTAGATGATAGGGAAATCAAGACAACTACAAGATAGAACAGAATGTTCTAAACTTGAGGAGAAAGCTATAAATCTCAGGATAATCTCAAAGAAAAATTGTAAACTTTTACATCAAAATTTAAAAAAAGGACCAGCACAAATATTTAGCAAATACTAAAATGATAGCAACAAAGGAAGTGATAACATGATTCATAAACAAAACGAGCCCAGCATAGAAAATTATACAGAACAAAGAAATTGACACCACAAAATAGCACATAACAAAAATGACAGCAACAAATTCATATTTGCTGATAATTACATACCTGGCAAGGGGACCTATGATTAATATTTATAGAAAACTACAACACCTCAACAGCAAAGGAATTAACAATCCAATTGAAAAATGGGCAGAAGACATGTATAGACACTTCACCAAGGAGGATATTCAGGTGGCCAGAATACATGAAGAGATGCTCATGATCATAGGCCATCAGAGAGATGCAAATCAAAACAACAATGAGATACCATCTTACCCCAGCACTGAAGGCAAGGTTAAATG
>NW_006936954.1:3049-3633 GCF_000298275.1 Orycteropus afer afer
GGACATTCCTCAACATAATAAAGGGAATTTATGCAAAACCAACAGCCAACATTATCCTCAATGGAGAGAGACTGAAACCATTCCTCTTGAGAACAAGAACCAGACAAGGATGCCCACTATCACTTTTATTCAACATTGTACTGGAAGTCCTATCCAGGACAATAAGGCAAGAAAGGGAAATCAAAAGCATCCAGATTGGTAAGGAGGAAGTCAAACTATCACTATATGCTGATGATATAATCCTATACCTAGAAAACCCAAGAGACTCAGTCAAAAATCTACTGGAACTAATTGAGAGATTTAGCATTGTGGCAAGATACAAGATCAACATCCCAAAATCAATTGGATTCCTCTACACCAGCGAAGAGATTTCTGAAAAAGAAGGAAAACAATACCATTTATAATAGCTACCAAAAAAAATTAAATACTTGGGAATAAATCTCAGCAGGGACACAAAAGACCTCTACAAAGAAAACTTTAAAAGACTACTTCAGGAAACCGTAAGAGATCTACACAAATGGAAGAACATCCCATGCTCATGGATAGGACGACTGAACATTGTGAAAATGTCAGTTCTACCCAAA
>NW_006936955.1:0-667 GCF_000298275.1 Orycteropus afer afer
GATAAGTATTGATTTGGGTAAAGAGAAGGGCAATGTACCAAATGTGAGTGATCAATATGGTGGCATTGAGGAAGAGAAAGACATAGAGAGGTACAGACAACAAAGATGAACCCTTTTGCACATATAGTACTGCGTTGTCAGTGAAGGCAAACATGAGTATACAGGTGGATAGACGGGTGGACAAATGGGTGGACAGGCTGAACTAGTAGGTATGTCTATGAAGTGAGGAGTGTACCCAAGAACATGTATAGGGTTGGGAGATAATGGTCTTATAAGTTTATGTGTATGATCTGAATTCCCAAGTCTGTAGTAGAGCTGACAAGAGGTAAGGTGGTAGTCACTGCTTGGTCACAGCCAGCTACCCAGAGGGACTGAGTAGTTTAACCTGTGGCTTGGGACCATAGTCGCAGGGGACATCAAGCTCAATTGGCATAACATACTACACAAAACATTGTTCCATCTCCTACTTTGGCAAGTAGCGCCAGATATCTTAAAAACTTACAAGCTGCCATCTAGGTGCAACGATGGGTCTCTCCTCATCCAGAGCAAAGAAGAATGAAGAAAACCAAAAATTCATGGATACAATCAGTTCTAGCAACTGGTACACCATCCAATCTACAGCCTATATGACTATGAGACCAGAAGAACTAGATGGTGCCTGGCTACT
>NW_006936955.1:2120-2819 GCF_000298275.1 Orycteropus afer afer
GTTCAACATTAGAAAAACAATCAACATCATCCATCACATAAATAAAACAGGAGAAGAACCTCATGATCACATCAATTGATGCAGAAAAGGCATTTGATAAAATCCAACACCCATTCCTGATCAAAACTCTCAGCAAAATAGGAATGGAAGGGACGTTCCTCAACATAATAAAGCGCATATATACAAAACCAACAGCTAATATTATTGTCAATAAAGAGAGACTGAAACAAGCCCTTGTGAACAGGAACCAGACAAGGATGCCCTTTATCACCATTTCTATTCAACATTGTATTGGAAGTCCTAGCCAGGGCAATAAGTCAAGAAAGGGAAATCAAAAGCATCCAAATTGGTAAGGAAGCAGTCAAACTATCCCTATTTGCTGATGATATGATCTTATACATAGAAAACCCAAGAGACTCAGCAAAAAAAAAACTACAGGAACTAATTGAGAGATTTAGCGTAGTGGCAGGATACAAGAGCAACATTCAAAAATCAGTTGGATTCCTCTACACCAGCAAAGAGATTGTTGAAAAGGAAATAAGGAAATCAATAACATTTACAATAGCTATCCAAAAAAATAAAATACTTGAGAATAAATATCACTAGTGACACAAAAGACCTGTAGAAAGAAAACTACAAAACACTACTTCAGGAAACTCTAAGATCTACATAAATGGAAGAACATACCATGCTCATGGA
>NW_006936956.1:0-555 GCF_000298275.1 Orycteropus afer afer
GGGTGGGGCAGGGTACCCAGGCTTCCTCAGAGTACACAGACTAGAATAGAATACCTGCTGACCCAGAAGGTGGGTGGGAGTGAAGGATGGCCACACCTCCATCCATCAAGAGGGTGTGAGATATAAGAGTAACAAGGAGAATATCACACCTTTCCAGTCCTGTGTCCAGTATGTCCTTGTATTCCCTGGCAAGTGGACCCTATTCTTAGGTCCCAGGTATCTTGGAGAACATTGTTGCTTTAAGTATGCAAAATGGTCATACCACTTGTCAACATTCAAAATGGCTGCACCCTCTGTACAGCCAAAAGTCCACAGGTCAGACTGTCTCCCACTTTGCTGTTTCCTTTTTTATTCACCAGCCACCAGTGCAGTCTTCTGTGCAGTCCCTGGCTGGCAGGGCCAAGTTTTAGGTTAATTCTTAAGTCCTAAAATCACTTGGTAGTACCCAAGCTGTCTGAACCGTCAGGATTGTTGACAGTCTGCAGCTCCATTTGTCTCCTTTTTTATGTTTTCATGCAGGTTCTTCTACTAGTTGGAGTTTAGTCCACTTTGTAT
>NW_006936956.1:2155-2775 GCF_000298275.1 Orycteropus afer afer
TTGTTTTCTTTATATTGAGGTGCAATCCACATCTTCATCAGTAAGTGCTTCAAGTCATCCTCACTTTCATCAAGCATAGTTGTGTCATCTGCGTATCGCAGGTTGTTAATGCTTCTTCCTCCAATCCTGATGCCACATTATTCTTCATATAATCCAGCTTCTCAGATTATTTGCTCAGCATTCAAGTTGATTAAGTATGATGAAAGGTTACAACCTTGATGCACTCCCTTCTTGATTTTGAACCATGTTACATTCCCTTGTCCTGTTTGAACAACAGCCTCTTGATCTATGAACAGGTTCCTCATGAATATGGTTAAATGTTCTGGCATTCCCATTCTTCTCAATGTTATCCATAATTTGTTATGATCCATACAATTGAATGATTTTGCATAGTCAGTAAAAGATAAGTAATAAGTAAATATCTTTCTGGTATTCTTTGCTTTCAGCCAAGATCCATCTGACATCATCAGTGATATCCCTCATTCTGAGCCCTCTTATGAATCCAGTTTGCATTTCTGGAAGCTCTCTGTCAATATACTGCTGCAACCGTTTTTGAATTATGTTCAGTAAGATTTTACTTGCATGTGATATTAATGATATTGTTTGATAATTTCCACATT
>NW_006936957.1:0-506 GCF_000298275.1 Orycteropus afer afer
TGACCCATGTCACTTTAATTTTGTGTATTTCACTGTACATAAATTATATTTCAATAAAATGCATTTTTTAAAAAAGGCAAGAATTATTTGGATGTATAAAATCTGCCCTGTTAGTTCAAGATTAGTCATATTATTTTATATAGTCTGAGTTCAAATATGTTTTAGTCTTAGAATAACAAGGAAATTGGGCAACACTCAGGAAGATGAAGAAGTAAGCTTCCTGGGATATGGGTCTCTAGGATATGTAGGCTTCTGTCTATTGGGATTTCTCTGGATTTCCTTCAAAGAAGCAAAAACTGAAACAAAGAAGAAGCTATAACCCCTCACTCAGTTGTAGAAAACCAAACCCTCGCGTTCATTCTGCAGTTCATAGATAACAATTCATTCATGACCTGGAGTTTAAGTTGACAAATACAGAAAACCCAGGGTAACTACAACCCAGGATGACCTTCAGGGGGAAAAAATGGCAGACCATAATTAATAAACTTAGAAAGAGAAAAAAAAAA
>NW_006936957.1:1815-2618 GCF_000298275.1 Orycteropus afer afer
TATGGCTCCAAAAATCTCCAACAAGATGTAGATGGCCAAACTAGTCCCCACAATTCCAGCTCTGTTTCCCCTAATAAAATACAAATAAAATAAGATAAAGCATGGTCACTAGCTACTTCCAAAGAGAAGATTCAGAGCCCAGGGATTGGGTGAACATGACTCCCTCCCACGTACTCCTGTCGAGAAGTTGGAGGAAAGCACTGCACACAGGGTGGAACATTAATAGGGAGGCAATAAGTTGCTGACGCATTGACTGAGTATAAAATATTGCAGTTAGACTCAGAGCCATGCACAGAAATTCTACCATTTCCTGAAGCAATCAACTGGTTACTTAAATCAGAGTTAGGCATCTGCTATCACCCCTGAGCAGGCAATCTTTGCATCTTAAGCCACGAAAAGAAACCCACCACTCCTCACCTGAGCATCTTTTTCTCTCTCCTCAGTTTTGAGATGTTCCGTTTCCTTTCCTCCTCATCCACTTTTCTGACTCATTACCCTTCTCTTGCTTCATCTTTTTCTTCTGTCATTTTCTCTCATCCTCCTATGCCTAAGACTTAATAATGACACTTACTCATACTATAGGCATTGCTTAAATGAATTTTCCAGATCACTGAAGCTTACTCCTTTCAAGGCCAAAATACATTTAAAAATTACTTTAGCCATTTTGATTGGGTGTGTTAAAACTGTGCCATTTGATTCCTTTCTTTCTTAACAGAGTTGACACTACATAAGTTGAAGTTTTCTCGACCACACATGCTCATCAATGTAAACATCTCTCAGGCCCTTATGAGAACTTATGGGAC
>NW_006936958.1:0-531 GCF_000298275.1 Orycteropus afer afer
GTCATCATGTGTGTTAATGCACAATTGTTTGCTATAGTTGCTTCCCTATTCAAAGGACTCCCTTTAGCATCTCTTGTAAGGTTGGTCTGGTTTTAACAAATTCCCTTATTTCTGCTTATCTGTAAATGCCCTAATTTCACCATCATATTTGAGGAATAGTTTTGCTGGGTATATAATTCTTAGTTTTAATTTTTTTCCTTCAGGGTTTTACATATACTATCCCTTTGTCTTCTCGCCTGGATGGTTTCTGCCGAAAAATCCAAGGTTAGTCTTATTGGTTGCCCCTTGTAGGTAACTTTTCGTTTTTCCTGTGCTGCTTTTAGAATTCTTTCTTTGTCTTTGGTTTTTGTGAGTTTGATGATGATACGTCTTAGTGATTTTCTTTTGGAGTCTATCCTGTTTGGGATTCGTTGGGCTTTTTGAATGGTTATAATCTCATCTCTCATACTAAGAAAATTCTCTTCCAACAAATCATTGACAATTTTCTCTGTGGTTTTATTTGTCTCTTCCTGTTCTGGTATTCTGATTACA
>NW_006936958.1:1486-2666 GCF_000298275.1 Orycteropus afer afer
TCTTGTCCTTTTCCAGCCCAAGCCCTGGGAACAGACATTTAACAGGAAAGTGATTCTTTGTGTTTGAAACAAAGATCTGGGTATAACATATGCTCACTGCTACTAGGCCCTCATAGTGGAAAGACCTAGAGAATATATGAGTTGTTGTTGTTACGTGCCATCAAGTCGTCTCCCACTCATAGTGACCTTATGCACAACAGAACAAAACACTGTGTGGTCCTGTGCCAGCCTCACAATCCTTGCTGTACTTGAGCCCATCGTTGCAAGCACTTTATCCATCCATCTTGTTGAGGGCCTTCCCCTTTTTCATTGACCCTCCACTTTACAAGCATGATATCCTTCAGGGAATAGTCCCTTCTGACAACATGACGAAAGTAGGTGAGATGAAGTCTGGCCATTCTCGCTTCCAAGGATCATTCCCACTGCACTTCTTCCAGGACAGATTTGTTAGTTCTTTTAAAGACACATGTTTATACCTGTTTGTATATGTCTCTCTATGTATTTTAAAAACTACAAAATCATACTCATTTCTCTGATTGGAGTCCCAAACCATAGAGTTCCTTGCAGCCTTATCCCTTCCTTTATATGTTATTCTTTTCACTGGAGTCTCCATTGATTTCCATTTCTCTTCCATGAACTTCTTGCCTCAGATTTGCTCTGTCCAACTTAAAAATCTGTTTCCTATTTACATTTCAAAAGACTCTCCCAGCAGCAATTTCTAATTACCTGCACAGAAGGTACAAATCTGTCCTAGGTCCATCCTGCCAGCTGCTTGCTTATCCCAGGCTGGAAACCGTAGAAAGCCAGTTAATCAAAGAAAAAAGGAAAGAAATACATATGTCAGGAGATTCATGTATCAGCTGCTTGGGGGGCCAGTCTCCACTACTTTAGGTATCCTTACACTCCTAAGCAACATACGTGTGAGTGACTATGGGGAGCTCTGGGGGTCATTTTGCCTGCTTCTGACTCCTGTCAGAGATAGACATAAGCTTATTCTCACCCAAGGAAACATTTGAGCACTGTGTATTCCAACACAATCAGGAAATTGTCTCCTCCATTGAGAAAGTGACTACCTGGTAATGATTCTAATCCCTGTCTAACACCTCACTATTACAAATGTAGGCCAAGGACTAGCAGCAGCCGCACCACCTGGCAGCTTACAAGACATACACATTGTGCC
>NW_006936959.1:0-512 GCF_000298275.1 Orycteropus afer afer
TTTTCTGGAATAATTTGAGTAGGATTGGTGTCAGCTTTTCTCTGAATGATTGGTAGAATTTTCCAGTGAAATCATCTGGGCCAGGACTATTTTTTGTTTGCAATTTTTTTTTATGACCTGTTCAATTTCTTCTTTTTTAATGGATCCATTCACCTTATCTACCTCAGTCTGTGTCAGTTTAGGTAAGTAGTGTGTTTCTAAGAACCTGTCAATATCTTCTATGTTTTCAAATTTGTTGGAGTACAATATAGTATCCGGATATTATACCTTTTATTTCTTCTGGTTGTGTTGTGACATCACCTCTTTCATTTATTATTTGTGTTATTTACATCTTCCTCTTTTCCTTTGTTGAGTTTGCCAATGATTTGTCGATTTTATTAATCTTTTCAAAGAACCAACTTCTAGTCTTGTTGACATTTTCTATTGTCTTTCTATTTTCTATTTCATTTATTTCTCCTCACATCCTTATTATTTCTTTTTTTCTGGTGACTGTAGGCTTTCTTTTTTTTTTT
>NW_006936959.1:2465-3382 GCF_000298275.1 Orycteropus afer afer
ATTAGGTATGTCTATGCAGGGGGAGTGTGCCCATGACCATGTATAGGGTTGGCAGACAATGCAGTACTGTATGTGCAAAAGGGTTTATCTTCGTTCCTTGTACTTTTCATAAACCTCTCTATGACTTCTCCTTCCTCAATGTCACTGTGTTGATCACTCCCATTTGTTAAGTTGCCCTTCTCTTCACCCAAATCAATAATTGTCTCTACCTATCTAACAGTGTTCCCTTCCCTCCCATATCTTCCCATCCCTGGTAACCAACAAGAAAATTTCCTTCCATATATAAACCTTACCTTGACTTATTAAGGGACTAATACAATATCTGTCCTTCTGCGATTGACTTATTTCACTCAGCATAATGTCTACAAAGTTTACCCACGTTATGCAGTGCTTTGCAGATTCTCTGTTATTCTTTTGGGTTGCATGGTATTCCATTGTGTGTATGTACCATAGTTTGGTTATCCCTTTTTCTGTTGATGGGCACCTAGGCTGTTTCCTTCTTTTGGCTATTGTAAATAGTACTCTGATGAACATGGGTGTGCACATATCTGTTCTTGTCCTAGCTCACACTTCTTTAGGATATATATCTTGTAATGGAATGGCTGGGTCAAATGGTATTTCTAATTCAAACTTTTTAAGGAATCGCCATGCTGCTTTCCACAGGAGTTGAATTATTTGACAGTCCCACCAGGTGTGTATGAGAGTCCCAATCTCTCTGCATCCTCACCAGCATTTGTTATTTTCTGTCTTGTTGAACTTTGTTACGAGTGCTGGGGCCAGATGGTATCTCATTGTTATTTTGATTTGCATTTCTCTAATGGCAAATGATCGTTAGCATTTCTTCTTCTTTGTTGGCAGCCTGAATATTCTTTTTGGTGAAGTGTCTATTCATGTCTTCTGCCCATTTTTTAATTGGA
>NW_006936960.1:0-573 GCF_000298275.1 Orycteropus afer afer
AAGTATATGTGAACTGCTGTATAGAAAGTGAATTTGCTCTGTAAATCTTCACCCAAATCACAATAAATAATAATAATTTAAAAAATGAAAAAAAAAATTATCACATAGCATACTTTAAATATGTGTGGTTTATTATATATCAATTATACCTTAATAAAGTTGCCTTTCAAAACAGAGTAATTGCTTTATTTGCAGTTTTCTAGCTTTTCTTAGCATCATTAGCAGCCTACCTTCACATCCCTTCAGTTGTCTCTTTTCAAAATATCTTCTTCACCTATTATGACATTCTACCAACTGTATTTGTAATGTTACTCTAGACTTATCCCACAAAATATTTGGTGTATAAATGATACAAATGTTAAAAATGTTTTAAGTATGTATATTTTCTACTATGGAAATATAAGCCAAAAAGTGATCTGTTGTGATACCTGCATTTGTAGCTTGAGTTAAGCAGAGAGCAGAGCATGAAGCCCCTGAAAGTTATGGCTTGTATTTTATTAAGGCTACTATTTTAGGGAGCAGGAGAAGAAGAGAGTGGAACAACTAAAGGAGAACAAATATAAAACTGTGCTG
>NW_006936960.1:2483-3391 GCF_000298275.1 Orycteropus afer afer
AAAGTTAACAGAGATCTAAATACAACAACATCACAATGTCTCAGAGACAACAGACCATCACAGTCCACACAAAGAAGCAAGATAAAGTGATAGAAACAAGGGAGCAGGATACAGACTCAAAACACATCCCTGAGGAAGAAGCAGCATTGGAACTCCCTGATAAGGAATTCAAAAGAATTATATTTAGGCATCTTCAAAGGATTGAGAGACAGGTCAAGGAAAACACTAATAAAATTAAGGAAAACACAGACAAAACCCTAGAAAAATTTCAGAAGAAAATACAAGAACAAAATGACAAAATAAGTGAAAAATTAGAAATGATTCAAAATCTACAGATAGAAATCCAGAAGATTAATACTAAATTGTCAGAAATAGAGAACTCATTGAAAGGGCAAAGGAGTAGACTTGATGCAATGGAAGATAGAATTAATGAGACTAAAGACAAATACCTGAATACTTCTTTGGAAGGGGATCAATCAGAAAAATGATCAGAAGAAAATGAAGAAATTCTAAGGTTCATGTGGGATACCATCAAAAGCAATAACCTATGTGTATTCAGAGTTCCAGAACAGGAAGAGAAAAGGGAAACCACTGAGAAAATTGTCCAAGATTTGTTGGAAGACAACTTCACTGATATGATGAAAGATGAGAATATATCTATTCAGGAAGTCCAAAGAATCCCAAACAGGATAGACCCCAAAAGAAAATCACCAATACATATAATCATCAAACTTACCAAAATCAAAGACAAAGAAAGAATCCTAAAAGCAACATGGGAAAAATGAAAAGTTACTTGCATAGGACAACCAGTAAGAAAAAGCTTTGATTTCTCAGCAGAAATCATGCAAGCAAGAAGGCAATGGGATGGTATATATAAAACCCTGAAAGAGAAAAATTTCCAACCAAGA
>NW_006936961.1:0-652 GCF_000298275.1 Orycteropus afer afer
ATTGTTCTCCCTCGCTATCAAGGGTCTCCTACATAGATCCCTTTCCAAGTGGATGACAGTAGTAGCTGGGCACCATCTAGTTCTTCTGGCGTCATAGTTGTATAGGCTGCAGATTGGATGGTGTACCTGCCGCTAGGACTAATTGTTTCCATGAATTTTGGTTTTCTTCAATCCTGTTTGCTCTGGATGAGGAGAGACCCATTGTTGCATCTAGATGGCAGCTTGCTACCTTGTAAGATCCCAGTCGCTACTCGCCACAGTAGGAAGTGGAACAATGTTTTATATAGTATGTTACGCCAATTGAGCTTGATGTCCCCTGCGACTATGGTCCCAAGGCCGCAGATTCAACTAGTTGGTCCCTCTGGGTAGCTGGCTGTGAGCAACAGTGACCACAACCTTGCCCCTTGTCAGCTTTACTGTACACCTGGGAATTCTGATCATTCATATAAACTTATAGGACCATTGTCTGCCCACCCTAATATGATCTTTGGATACACTCCCCATTTCATAGACATAATCATTTAGCTTGTCCACCTATCTATCCATCCATATACCCATGTTTGCCTTCACTGACAACTCAATACTGTATATGCAAAAAGGTTCGTATGTGTTGTCTGTCTTCCCATGTACCTCTCTGTCTTTCTCATCCTCA
>NW_006936961.1:1570-2577 GCF_000298275.1 Orycteropus afer afer
TAGTTGGTGATTTTTTGATGACCTGTTCAATTTCTTCTTTTGTGATGTGCCTGTTCAATTTTTCCACATTAGTCTGTGTGTGTTTAAGTAAATGGTGTGTTTCTAGAAATCTGTCCATTATTTCCAGATTTTCAAATTTTTTGGAGTACAGTTCTTCATAGTATCTTGATATTTTCTTTTTTATTTCAGTTAGTTCTGTTGTGATGTCACCCATTTCGTTTCTTATTCATGTTAATTGGTATTATCTCTGTCTTTTCCTTTCTTAAATTTGCCAGAGGTTTATCAATTTTATTGAGGTTTTCAAAAAACCAACTTGTGGCCTATTGATTTTTTTCTATTGCCCTTCTATTTTCTGTTTCATTGTTTTCTGCATGGATCTTGATTATTTCCTTTCTTCTGGTGACTGTGGGCTTTTCTTGTTGTTCTTTTTCTTATTGTAATTCTAATTGTTGGAGATGTTTGTTTAAAGTGTTGATTTGGGCTCTTTCTTCTTTTTTGATGTGTGCATGTATGCTATAAATTGGCCACTGATCACTGCTTTTGCTATATCCCAGATATTTTGGTATGTTGTGTTTTCATTCCTGCTTGATTCAAGGAATTTTTGAATTTCAATTTTTATTTCTTTTCTTACCCAGTCTTTCTCTAGGAGGATATTATTCAGTTTTCATGTGTTTACTCTTTTTCTGTTCATCTTCCTATTGTTGATTTCTATTTTGATAGCGTTATGATCTGAGAAGATGCTTTGCAGTATTTCAGTGTTTTTAATTTTACTAAGGTTTGCTTTATGGCCTAACATGTGGCTTATCATGGAAAAAGTTCCCTGTGTACTGGAGAAGAATGTATATTGTGCTGCTGTTGGGTGAAGTGCTCTGGAGTTATCTATAAGGCCGTGTCGGTGGAGTATATTGTTTAGCTGTTCTGCATCTTTCTTTGTAGTTCTGCATCTTTGTTCTGCATCTTTGTTGAGTTTCTTTCCAGTTGTTTTATCTTTCAAAGAAAGTAGTGTG
>NW_006936962.1:0-2665 GCF_000298275.1 Orycteropus afer afer
GTGGAATGAGGGATATCATTGCTGATGTCAGATGGATCTTGGCTCAAAGCAAAGAATACCAGAAAGATGTTTACTTGTGTTTTATTGACTAAGCAAAAGTACTCAATTGTGTGGATAATAACAAATTATGGATAACTTTGAAAAGAATTGGAATTCCAGAACACTTGATTGTGCTCATCAGGAACCTGTACATAGACCTGGAGGCTATCAGAACAGAACAAATGGATACTGAATGATTTAAAATCAGGAACGGAGAGTGTCAGAGTTGTATCCTTTCACTATACTTATAAATCTATATGATGAAGAAACAATCCAAGAAGCTAGACTATATAAAGAAGAACATGGCATCAGGATTGGAGGAAGACTCATTAACAACCTGTGATATGCAGATGACACAACTTTGCTAGCTGAAAGTGAGGATGACTTGAAGCACTTACTGATGAAGATTAAAGAGTTCAGTCTGCAGTATGGATTACATCTCAGCATAAAGAAAACAAATCCTGATAACTGGACCAATAAGCAGCATCACAATAAATGGAGAAAAGATTGAAGTTGTTAAAGATTTCATATTACTTGGCTCCACAATCAACACCAATGGAAGCAGCAGTCAAGACATCAGACAACATATTGCACTGGGCAAATCTGCTGCAAAAGACCTCATTAAAATGCTGAAGAGCAAGGATGTCTCTTTGAAGACTAAGGTGCACCTAACCTTATAGCCATGGTATTTTCAGTCACCTTATATGCATGTGAAAGCTAGACAATGAATAAGGAAGACTGAAGAAAGTCCATACTTTTGAGTTGTGGTGTTGGTGAAGAATACTGAAAGTATCATGGACTGCCAAAAGAACTAACAAATCTGTCCTGGAAGAAGTGCAGTCAGAGTGCTTCTTTGAAGCAAGAATGGCCAGACTTCATCTCACCTACTTTGGTCATGTTGTCAGAAGGGACCATTCCCTGGAGAAGGATATCGTTCTGGTAAAGTGAAAGGTCAGCGAAGAAGGGGAAGGCTCTCAAGGAGATGGACTGACGGAGTGGCGGCAACGATGGGCTCAGGTATAGTAAAGATTGTGAGGCTGGAATAGGACCAGGCAGTGTTTCGTTCTGTTGTCCATAGGTTCACTATGAGTCGGAGCCAACTCGGAGGCACCTAACAAAAACAACAATGTGTTGAGAATTATCCCTTCTGTTCCTATTTTGTTGAAAGTTCTGAACAGGAATGGGTGTTGGATTTTATCAAATGCCTTTTCTATGTCAATTGATATGATCATATGGTTCTGTTCTTTTGTTTATGTGGTGCATTACATTGATTGTTTTTCTGATGTTGAACCATCCTTGCATACCTGGTATGAATCCTACTTGGTCATGATGTATTATTTTTTGATATGTTGTGGGATTCTGTTGGTTAGGATTTTGTCGAACTTTTTTGCATCTGTACTCATGAGGGATATATGTTGGTAGTTTTCCTTTTTAGTAGTGTCTTTACTTGGATCTGGTATCAGTGTTATTCTTGCTTCATAGAATGAATTTGGGAGTATTCTATCTTTTTCTATGTTCTGGAATAGTTTGAGTAGGTATAGGTGTCAGCTCTTCCCTGAACATTTGGTAGAATTCCCAGTGAAGCCATCTCGGCCAGGAATTTTTTTGTGGAGGTTTTTTTTTTTTTTTTTTTTGATTTTGGTACAACTTTATAGAGCAAATTTGTTTTCCATCCAACAGTTCATACACATTTTATATCATGACGTTGATTGCAATGCCCATAATGTAATAGCTCTCTTCCCACTTCCTCCCTGTGGTTACCTTTCCCTGTGTCCTTCTTCCTGCACGTCCTGCCCTCCGAGCTCTCTCCCTGTGCCAATGCTGCCCTTCTGATCTCCCACGAGTGACTGTTCTAAGGAGTGTACCTCTCTGATGTAAACGTTTCCCTTGTCGTGTTGGTGTTAGGTGCCGTTGATCTGCGCCGACTCGGAGTGACCCTGTGTGCGACAGAGTGAAACACTGCCCCCACCTGCACCAGCCTCACCGGCCTCACAATTTATCTTGCAGGCCTGATAATTGTTCGGCTGGAAGCCACAAGAATGTGTCCACTTCCAGCCCCAAAGGGTGATAGGGGCCGTGGTCTCAGGGGTTTCATTAATCTCTGTCAGACCAATAAGGCTGGCCCCTTTTGATGATTTTGAGTTTTGTCACACATTTTTCTCCGTTCTGTCCAGGATCTCATATTTTGATCCCAT
This sequence comes from Orycteropus afer afer, assembly GCF_000298275.1. Lineage (NCBI taxonomy): Eukaryota > Metazoa > Chordata > Mammalia > Tubulidentata > Orycteropodidae > Orycteropus > Orycteropus afer. The sequence continues at coordinate 2,235 of NW_006936962.1, forward strand.
TCCAAGTGGTTGACAGTGGTAGCCAGGCACCATCCATTTCTTCTCGTCTTAGGGTCATAGAGGTTGAGGTCATGTTGTTCACTGGTGCCTTGGACTAATTATATCCGTGTATCTTTGATTTCTTCACTCATCTTTGTTCTGGAGGAGGAGAGATCAGTCATTGCTTCTTAGATGGTCACCTGCAAGCTTTTAGGACCATAGTTGCTACTCACTAAAGTAGAGTGTGGAACAATGTTTTTTGTAGTATGTTATGCCAATTAAGCTTGATGTCCCCTGAGACTGTGGTCCTATGCCTGCAGGCCCAGCAACTCACTGAGTTCGGAAGTTTCTTCAGAAGTTAATCATACATCTTTCATGTGACCCAGTAGTCCCATCACTAGGCATTGATGTAAGAGAAATGAAAGCAGGTATCCCCAAAAACTTGTACACAA
>NW_006936963.1:0-506 GCF_000298275.1 Orycteropus afer afer
GAGTCACAAAACAGTGGCTTACTTTGGTCACACAATAAGTCTTAAAGCCTGGGTAGTCAGATGAGTGGTGGAATCAGCTCATTAGTTTCTTTAATTCTGTCTACAAAATCCTCTCAAAGCAGTATCTTGATTAATGTTTAGAAGAATAACTAGGGGACAAAAGGCTTGAGGATGGCATAGATTTTTTAGATTTCTACATTTCACGTGGGAGCTCTAGTGGCATAGTCCCTAAGGCACTTGACTGCTAATCAGAAGACTTGTAGTTAAAACCCACCAGCCACTCCTTGCAAAGAAGTTTGGACAATCTACTTCAGTAGTGATACCACCTTGGAAACCCAAGGAGGGATCACTATGAGTCAGGCCCAACTTGACAGCACATAACAACAACAAAACTTTTCATGTACTCCCTTGTATAAATAATCTCTTTCCCTTATGGGTGGGGTTGTCTAACTACTTGAATCTAATCAAATACAAGAAATATGATGGGATATCACTTCCACAATTAG
>NW_006936963.1:2891-3783 GCF_000298275.1 Orycteropus afer afer
ATGGCTATGGTGGTGATGAAAATGGAAAATGTGAAAAAAGAGAGACAAGCTGATGGTTGCCATGGACTAGCATTGAAACTGTACAGTTTGGGGCAAGCTTAAAGGGTGGGCAGGAAGTGAGTAGAGTTGTTAGGAACAGCTAAGGGAGATGAACTTGTCTGTGAGTTTGTTTTCCTGAGGTGGCTTGCATGTTGCTATGGGATTGGAGGCTATGCCACTGGTGTTGCAAATACCAACAGGGTTACAGTTGTAGTTATGTTTGTGTGTCAACTTGGCTAGGCCTGGTTGAGTGGCTGGGAAGCTGATGGTAGGTATTCCCTATGATGAGACTGACAATCAGCCCTATGGTGGGATCTACCACAAGCAACCTTTGGGTATGTTGTCTGCTTCCCATATATAAGCAGCAGCTTTGGTAATGGTCTCTAGAATATGGCACAGTGGGACCCTGAATGTAGCCATGTAATTGTTCAGCAGCCTGACATGCTCTGCCAACCTTGAGACTTACAACGGACTTAAATTAATGGCCTTCCATGTGGTTTGGTAACATCGGGACTGTGCTTTTTTACTTGTCAACCTGGGGTTTGTCAGCCTCAGCAGCCAGCAGCTGTCTGAGTGAAGAAATGCCTCTAGCTCCAGTGGGCAAGAAGCAGGAGGCAGAGCTGGACCCTAGAGCCTGGCACTTTGAACTCAAGACTTCTAGCCTCCTGAACTGTAAGAGAATAAACTCCTATTTGTTAAGTCCATCCCATTTGTTGTATATTCTTGTCAATGCGGCATTAGGTAACCAGAACAGTTACCCATTGTGGACAGGTTTCAGCAGAGCTTCTGGGCTAAGAAAGACTCAGAAGAAGGAAAAGGCCATCCACTTCTCAAATAATTGACCAGTGAAAAT
>NW_006936964.1:0-641 GCF_000298275.1 Orycteropus afer afer
GCGGAAGTGCTCGAAGGACATAGGGAAGAGGTAACTAAGGGGAGGAAGTGAGAAGAGAGCTGTTACATTGTGGGGAATTGCAGTCAATGTCATGAAACAAAATGTGTATGAACTGCTGTATGAAAAATGAATGTGCTCTGTAAACATTCTCCCAAATCACAATAAAATTATAAAATAAAAAAAATATATAAAAATTTTGTTTTCTTTGCACTGAAAGTTCAAGCTCCTTGTATCCCTGACTCCTTTCCCTCCCCAAGCTAATCAAACATCTCTGGGGTGGCCACATTGCTGTCTCTCAAGCTGCACTGTCCAATATGGTGGACACTAGCCACAGGTAGTGATTGAGCACTTGAAATGTGGTCAGTTTGAATTAACTTATGTAGCATGTGGAAACTACAAAGACAGATTTCAAAGACCTACTATGATAAAAACAATGTAAAGTAACTCATTAATAATTTTTTATATTTAATATACATTGAATGATAATATTTTGGAAACATTAGGTTGTTGTGCTGTTGTTATGTGCCATTGAGTCTGCCTCGACTCAGCGACCCCTCCTTGGGTTTCCGAGGCAGTATCACTACGGAAGTAGATTGTCCCATCTTCCTTCCGAGGAGTGGCTGGTGGGTTTGAACTGCCAG
>NW_006936964.1:2292-2955 GCF_000298275.1 Orycteropus afer afer
GCCAGTCTCATCATGGGTAATAACTACCACCAGCTGCCCAGCCACTCAACCAGGCCCAGCCAAGTTGGCAGACAAACATAACTACCACATTGCTCTATTATATATTTGGACATTTTTCTAGCGCATGTTGTTGTGTTGTTAGGTGCCATCAAGTTGGCTCCGACTCATAGTGACTGTGTGCAACAGAACAGACACTCTCTGGTCCTGTGCCATCCTCATAATCCTTGCTATGCCTGAGCCTGTCATTACAGCCACTGTGTCAGTCCATCTCACTGAGGGTCTTCCCCTTTTTTGCTGACCCTATACTCTACTACCAAACATGATATCCTTCTCTACGGACTTCTTCCTTCGGACAACATGATCAAAGTAAGAGATGAAGTCTGGCCATTCTCACTTCTAAGGAGAATTTTGGCGATATTTATTCTAAGACATATTTGTTTGTTCTTCTGACAGTCTATGGTATTTTCCATATTATTCACCAACATTATAATTCAAATGTGTCAGTTCTTCTTTGGTCTTCATGGGAGCTCTGGTGGCGTAGCACCTAAAGCATTTGACTGCTAACCAGAAGGCTAGTGGTTCAAACTCACCAGCCACTCCTTGGAAGGAAGGTTGGGTAAAATATTCTTAGCACATACAAATACGTACATAGAACATATATAT
>NW_006936965.1:0-657 GCF_000298275.1 Orycteropus afer afer
GATGATGTTCTTGATGTCATCGTATAGTTCCTCTGGTTTTCAATCATTGGTGTTGAATGTATCACATCTATTCTTTAGATGATCTCTAAATTCAGGAAAGATATTATCAAAGTCATATTTTGGCTCTCATGGACAGGTACTTATACATAGATCAGGAGGTTGTTGTTCAAACACAACAACAGAATACTGCATGGTTTAAAATCAAGAAAGGAGTGCATCAGGGTTGTATCCTTTCACCATACTTATTCAATTTGTATGCTGAACAAACAATCTTAGAAAATGGATTACAGGAAGAAGAACATGGAATCAGGATAGGAGGAACACTCATTAACAACCTGCAATATGCAGATGACACAACTTTGATTCCTGAAAGTGAAGATGACTTGAAACACTTACTGATGAAGATTAAAGACCACAATATGGATTGTACCTTAATATAAAGAAAACAAAAATCATCACATCTGGTCTAATAAACAGCTTCATGATGGACACAGAGCAGAATGAAGTTGTCAAGGACTCCATATTACTTGGTTCTACAATCAACACCAATGGAAGCAGCAGTCCACACATCACATCATGTACTGCACTGGGCAAATCTGCTGCAAAAGACCTCTTTCAAGTGATGAAAAGCAAAGATGTCTCCTTGAAGTCTATGAT
>NW_006936965.1:1762-2674 GCF_000298275.1 Orycteropus afer afer
GAAACCCAACAGGGGTCACTATGAGTTAGAAAATTACTTGCTGGCAATGAGTTTTGTAGAATTCAAATTATGATAATTCATGGAATATAATATCAGGGAATAGTATCCATATATACATTTACTAATATTTGAGGAAACAGAATCTAGAGAAGAACAAGTTATATAAACGTTCAATGAATTCTAATACTGTAGTTAAGGTTTTATTTTGTTTAACTGTGTTCATTATATAGTGCTTGCTCTTTTAACCATATTACACTTAGTGAATTTTTAATTAACTTTAATTGCTGAAGAAATATGTAAAATAATCCCCTAAAAGAGAAATCAAAATCTTTTTAACATCTGTTTTGACTAATGCTTGCTTTCTTTCCCAGAGTAGTGACCTCCATTCATATCTTTTTCAATACATTTTTATTACACAGGTATTTATGAAAACAAATTGGACCACCTGAAGTCTGGAGCATGGGCCAAGATTTGTTACATGGAGACATTTCCTTCTTTGCTGATGATTCCTTGAGCTTTGTGAACTGGAAGAGAATCTCTGGAATCATCTGTGCTCATGCATTAACATTAATGCTCATGCATTAATGTCATGCATTAACAAGACAGAAGGCAACAGGGTGAGGAAACAGGTAAAAGTTCATCAAGAGAAGCAGAAGTGATATTTTCAGGTCTCCTTCCTCTACACCACAGATACCACTAAGAGAATTAATTATATACGTTGAAGGTATTCTCTTTCCTTGTGCTACAGGAAACCATGTTTTAATATGAGAGGTATGTTTATAGAAATTAGCTGCAGGATGAAGTATGCTTAAGCAACTATTTTTTACTTTCCAAAACTCCTCATGTGTACTGCCTAAAAAAAATCACTGTACTTTGGATCTCAAGAAGAGAAGACAAGTGATAAAACATATT
>NW_006936966.1:0-605 GCF_000298275.1 Orycteropus afer afer
CATGAAAATATCAAAAATGGAGACAGACGGAGCTGTGGTCTGGCAGCGATCCTGAGAAATCCTGATGGCACAGACAGCTTGGAGATTCTAGAGTCGTGGCAGGACCTAAGAATTAACCTAAATATCAGCCCTGCTAGCCAGGGACTGTACAGAGGACTGTGCAAGGTGGCTGGGGAATAAATGGAGAACGTGAAGAGAAAGACAGGCTGAGCTGTAGACTTTTGCTGGTCCGGAGGGCTCCGCCATTTTGAATGCTACAAACAGCTTGACTATTTTGGATATTTAAAGTGACAGTGCTCTACGAGATTCCAGGGGCTTAAGAAGAGGTTTGGCTTTCCAGCAACCCCAAGGACACTCCGGACCTGCAAGATTGAAAAGCTGCGACATTCCTCTTGTTACTCTTTATAACTTGGTGAACAGAGGTGTGGCCATCTCCCACTCCCACCCACATTCTGGGCCCACAGGAACTCCATCCCAGTCTGCTGTGTGCTCAGACGGAGCCTGGGTGCTCTGCCCTGTCCTCTACGGATTGTTCTTTTTCTTTTTCGCTTTCTTTTTTCTGGTGATTAGTTTGCTTGCATTTGTCTGTTTTAAAACAACTATTA
>NW_006936966.1:2945-3488 GCF_000298275.1 Orycteropus afer afer
GAATTCCAGAACAGGAGTAGAAAAACAAAACCACTGAGAAAATTGTCCAAGAATTTCTGGAAGAGAACTTCCCTGATATGATGAAAGATGAGAATATATCCAGTCAGGAAGTCCAACAAACCCCAAACAAGATAGACCCCAAAAGAACATCACCAAGACACATCATTATCAAACTCATCAAAACCAAAGAAAAAGACAGAATCCTGAAAGCAGCATGCACAAAAGTTACCTCCAAAGCTCAGCCAGTAAGAATAAGCTCTGATTTCTCAGCAGAAACCATGCAAGCAAGAAGGCAATGGGATGGTATACATAAAACCCTGAAAGATAAAAATTTTCAACCAAGAATTGTATACCTGGCAAAATTGTCCCTCAAATATGATGGTGAAATTAAGAGATTTCCAGATAAGCAGAGACTAAGGGAATTTGTTGAAACCATACCAACCTTACAAGAGACACTAAAGGGAGTCCTTTGAATAGAGAACCAAAAATAGCAAATAACAACCAACCATTAATACACAAGATGACATAACCCAGAAACCACAG
>NW_006936967.1:0-2551 GCF_000298275.1 Orycteropus afer afer
ATCTATAGACTTTAAGAATACTCTGTACTGACTCATCCCACCTAACAGTAATTGGTATTAACAAGTAGATTTTTCTTTCTGATTCTGATAAAAATTATTTAACAGTACTGTTTACAAATTGTCTTACCTATGCAATATGAATCTTAAATGTCCTTTTTTTGTCTTAGGTGAGAAAATATTCCAGAAAGGAAGAATCCGTTTGTTTTTTTAATAAATTTTGACTTGGAGTTTTGTTTTTGTGTCCATAATTTTTCTAAATTATATGACTTTAATGAAAGATTCTTTTTATAATAATTGGAACAAACTTTGAACGCAGTTGGTTTCTTGATTCTTTTATTTTTTTTAAACGTGTTACTTATAATTTCTGATTACTTTGATTGGCCTGTCTGTCTGTTGATCTGCTGGTCTTTCCTTCCCATGTATCATTCTTATTTTAAGCATAATATTTCACAGTTATTTTTTCTATTTAAATGTGTGCCATGGAGGTCAGAAGGCTTTTTTACATTTAAAAAACAAAAAACACCCAGAAAAATAATTTTTACAAATGGACTTGACTCTATTGAAAACTAGCGTTCAGTCTGGCTTCCTTGTAAGTCATATAGTGAGGAATTTGATGCATGATAGCCTAAGTTTTGCACCTTTTTGGGGGCATGCTGGTGGTTCCACACTCCTTTCTAATTTGGTAAGAATATTTCTCTACTTATCTTTCCTATTAGACATTTTACTTATATACTCTGAAGTCTGTTTCCCAACTTAGAATATTTTAATTGTTCTTTTCTGATGTAAATGCTTTTTTAAAAAATTTACTCTTTATCTGTAATATGTGTCCTTTTTGCATTTATAATTGATATGTAACTTAAGAAACCTGGGGAAGAAAACACCTTGACAATTTCTTGTTTCCCATAGTTAAACATGTCAAGAAGGATGAACGCAGATACTATGAGGAGCTGCTGAAGTACAGTCGAGACCATCTCATGCTGTACCCTTACCATTTGTCGGACATAATGGTAAAGGGCCTGAGGGTAACACCGTTTTCGTATTACACGGGGATTATGGAGGTGAGTTTACAGTCTGGGTGAGCATGAGGAATGGGCTGGGGCTACACATCAGGGCCACTTTGCAGATGATGACCTGCTCTGCGGTTCTCAGCCACGCAGACACAGACATGGTGTCTGCACTCAGAGTGTGAGGAGGACTGCTTGTTATACGTTAACCCTTTCAGCCAGACCTGAACAAGTAGTTGTCATTATCCTTGTTTTCACATTGGAAAGGCATCTGTTTCTATTCTGTATTTTTGACCCTGTTTTTGAATTTCTGGGCTATTGTCACATTCATCAGTCATTTGTGTTAGCAGTATCTGTATAAAATTTTTTACTTTGAATACATGATTAAGAATAAAAATGTGGGTGATGAAGATTAAACTCAAAGAAACTTACTTTATTTAACCATTTGCTAACGGTAGAAAGAATAAGTGGTCATGTAGACACAATAGAAATATTAGTAGGCATGGCTGCTAATCTCTTTATATAATTATTAACTTTAGATGTTATCTTTTTCTAAAAGCAGCTTTTAGGCTTGTGTTAATAACCTTAAATACTAGCTATATATACTACTTTTAAATGAGGTATATGTGAAAATGTATAGTATTTATCTAGTAGTCACTTCCTACTTAATTATGTTTATGTGCTACTGTTTTGAGTTTACTAGCCACATGAGGCAGAGAGGCAGCTAAATAAAACTAAAGCCTTAGGAGCCTGTGGGACCAGTGAGGTTAGCTAGATTAGCTATAAGTTAGCCATAGGTTAGCTATGATCTGGCTTCCTCTCCTTCAAAATCCTTTCTGCCCCTTTTTTACAGGCACTTCTACAGCCTCATGTTTCATGTGTCCCTATTTTTGAGAAAATGCCAGAGTAAAGCTTGATGCCTCAAAGGCCAGGTTTCTGTCATTCTCTTTTCCCTAGGCCCGCGGAACATAATGTAGGTGACAGCAAACCCCTAAATTGAATAGTTGTTGTGGTCTCATTCATTTTCTGATGTTGTCTACAAGGCTTTGTGGGGGGAGATAGGAAATTTTTGCCCTGTTTATACCTTTCAATTATATCCATGTATTTGTTGTTCTCTGGTTTCTAATACCATTTTATGTAGCTCATAGGCTGAGAGAGGGTCTTATCCCCACAGTAAGCAGTTAGTTGGTTTATTATTGGAGAAACAGATTGGGTTTGGAAGAAACTGGATACTGAGTTTAAGTTTTGCTGACTGGTATCTGTAGGAGCAAAGAGTACTAAGCGTTGAAATTGTTGTCAGTAGTATATGTTTTTGATGTATGTAGATGGAGCTCTGGGCATGTGGTTTGGCCTTCTGTCAGGGTAGCATCAGCTATGAAGCATAGAGAGGCTGGAGCCTAAGCTCTGCTAGAGGTATTCCTTGCATGGCTTCCACATGGCATAGGTTACAGGGCAGCTCTCTGGGATTCATGCAGAGTGCTGTGGGAAACCCAGACCTGAAAGCCTGACCTTCAGTTACTAGGTTGAGACCATGTGGTAAGTGTTGC
>NW_006936968.1:0-575 GCF_000298275.1 Orycteropus afer afer
TTATGAAGCAAGCATAACCTTGATACCAAAACCTTATGAAGCAAGCATAACCTTGATACCAAAACCAGGCAAAGACATCACTCAAAAGGAAAACTACAGACAAATTTCCCTCATGAATATAGATGCAGTATCACTACAGAAGTAGAATGCCCAACTTTCCTTCCGAGGAGTGGCTGCTGGGTTTGAACTGCCAGCCTTCTGGTTAGCAGTCAAGTGCCTTAGGCACTATGCTACCAGAATTCCTCATTAGCTATTAGAGAGATGCAAATCAAAACAACAATGGCGTACCATCTTGCTCCAGCACTAGTAGGAAAGTTTAACAAGACAGAAAATAACAAATGCTGGCAAGGTTGTGGAGAGATTGGGATTCTCATACACTGCTAGTGGGACTGTAAAATGGTACAACCGTTGTGGAAAGCAATATGGCGATTCCTTCAAAAGTTGGAATTAGAAATACCATTTGACCCAGCCATTCCATTACTAGATATATACCCTAAAGAAGTGAGAGCCAAGACAAGAACAGATATATGCAGACCCATGTTCATTGCAGCACTATTTACAATAGCCAAATGATG
>NW_006936968.1:2773-3597 GCF_000298275.1 Orycteropus afer afer
AACATTTACCTGAAGTAGATACACTCCTTGGAGAGAACAATCATGGGAGAAAGAAGGGATACTTATGCACATGGGGACATCTCAGGTGGCAGGAGTGTATGGAGGGATGGATACTGGGAAGAGGTAACTATGGGGAGGAAGATGGAGGGGAGCTGTTGCATTGTGATAAACTGTGGTCAATGACATGAGACAAAGTATATGTGAACTGCTGCATGGAAAGTGAATTTGCTCTGTAAACCTTCACCCAAATCACAATTTTAAAAAAATATATTAAAATAATATGTACAGTTACTGTTTATCAAGTTTGCTTGACCTGAGAAATCTTCCAATACCTTCTGCACTTAGCACAGTGTAGAGGAAGCCTATCTGGGCTTTTGGATGGTTTAAGACTCTAAGAAGTGAATTACAAATGTAAAAAAGATGAAATTCTTAAGTAATAGAAACTCAGCAAAAAGAAGTCAATCTGCTATATATCCTTACAGAGCTAAATTGGATTAATGGCCTGTCTTACCTTGATTTATTGGTGTGCTTTCTTCATATTGTTATCCTCTTTTATCAGTTTTAGACACATGCAGATATATACTAGGTACTTTGTATGTTCGGTTTTACTATTAATAGCTAGTAGCTGGTTAACTCCTAAGAAAGAAGATCAAGTCATAGATTTCAAATAAATAGCAAGTGATAGTGATTGGTTTTCTTTTTCAAATTTGACTTTCAGTATTTCTGTGTAGAATTTTAGTTTCCTATAGGAAGACCCGTTAATATGACTGTTATTCAAATTTATGCCCCAACCACCAAAGCCACAGATGAGGAAATTGAAGAAT
>NW_006936969.1:0-606 GCF_000298275.1 Orycteropus afer afer
GGGACTGTAAAATGGTACAACCACTGTGGAAAGCAGTATGGCAATTCCTTCAAAAGTAGGAGTTAGAAATACCATTTGACCCAGCCATTCCATTACCGGGTATGTATCCTAAAGAAGTGAGAGCCATGACAAGAACAGACATATGCATACCCATGTTCATTGCAGCACTACTTACAATAGCCAAAAGATGGAAACAACCTAGGTGCCCATCAACTGAGGAATGGATAACCAAACTTTGGTGCATACACACAATGGATACTATGCAACCCTAAAGAATAACCTAGAATCTGCAAAACACCACAGAATGTGGATGAACTTGGAAGACATTATGCTGAGTGAAATAAGTCAATCACAGAAGGACAAATATTGTATTAGTCTGTTATTGTAAAAGACAAGGAAATGTTTCTATATGGAGGGAAATTTTCTTTGTTGGTTACCAGGAATGGGAGGGGAGGAGAGGGAACACTGTTAGATAGGTAGAGACAAGTATTGATTTGGGTGAAGAGAAGGGCAATGTACCAACTGTGAGTGATCAACACTGTGACATGGAGAAAGAGGAAGACATAGAGAGGTACATGGGAGGTACAGACAACAAAGATGAACCCT
>NW_006936969.1:2571-3434 GCF_000298275.1 Orycteropus afer afer
TAATATCCATTCACCTACAAGGAAGACCTGTTAATACTACTATTATTCAAATTTATGCACCAACCACCAAAGCCAAAGATGAGGAAATAGAAGATTTTTACCAACTTCTGCAATCTGAAATTGACCAAGCATGCAATCAAGATGTGTTGATTATTGCTGGTGATTGGAATGCAAAAATTGGAAACAAAGAAGAACCACCGGTAGTTGGAAAATATGATTGAAAAAGTTGGTGATAGAAATAACTCTGGAGATCGCATGATAAAATTTTGCAAGACCAGCAACTTACTCATTGAAATACATTTTTTCAACAACATAAATGGTGGCTATACACATGGACTTCACCAGATGGAGTACACAGGATCAGATCCACTACATGTGAGAAGCTCTGGTAGCATAGTGCCTAGGGCACTTGACTGCTAACCAGAAGGCTGATGGTTCAAACCTACCAGCCACTCCTTGGAAGGAAGGTTGTATAATCTACTTCCTTAGTGATAACACCTCGGAAACCCAAAGAGGGGTCACTGTGGGTTGGGTTCAACTCAACAGCACATAACAACAACAACATGTGTGGAAGGATGCGAAGGAGAAGCTCAATATCCTCAGCCAAAACAAGACCAGGAGCTCACTGTGGAACAGACCATCAACTTCTAATGTGCAAGTTAAAGTTGAAGCTATAGACAATTTTAAAAAGTCCAAGAGAGCCAACATATGACCTTCACTATATCCCTCCTGAATTTAGAGACCATCTAAAGAATAGATCTGATGTACCAAACACCAATGAGCAAAAACCAGAAGAATTGTGGGATGACATCAAGAACATCATCCATGAAGAAAGCTAAAGGTCATTTAAAAGACAGGAAAGG
>NW_006936970.1:0-585 GCF_000298275.1 Orycteropus afer afer
AGAAGGAAGATTGGGCAATCTACTTCCGTAGTGATACTGCCTTGGAAACCCAAGGAGGGGTCGCTATGAGTTGGGTCTGACTCAACAGCATATAACAACAACAACAACATGGTAGGTGCAGACAACAAAGATGAACCCTTTTGCACATACAGTACTGCGTTGTCAGTGAAGGCAAACATAGGTATACAGGTAGATAGATGGGTGGACAGGCTGAAGTATTAGGTATATCTATTCAGGAGGGAGTATACCCAAGACCGTGTATAGGGTTGGCAGACAATCATTCTACAAGTGTATTTGTATGTTCTGTAAGAATTCCCTAGTGTATAGTAGAGCTGACAAGGAACAAGGTTGCAGTCATTTCTTGGCCACAGACAGCTACCCAGAGGGAGCGAGTAGTTGGACCTGTGGGTTCAGGACCATGATCGCAGAGGATTGCAAGCTCAATTGGCAATACTACGCAAAACATTGTTCCATCTCCTACTTTGACAAGTAGTGACTGGGATCTTAAAAGCTTGCAAACAGCCATCTAGATGCAACGATGGGTCTCTCCTCATCCAGAGCAAAGAAGAATGAGGAAAACCAAAG
>NW_006936970.1:2970-3691 GCF_000298275.1 Orycteropus afer afer
GAGGAGTGGCTGGTGGGTTTGAACCGCCAGCCTTCTGGTTAGCAGTCAAGTGCCTTAGGCACTTTGCTACCAGAGATCCTAATACATAGAGATATAGATATAGAAATATTCATACTGTGGAAAAAGGCCAGTTTTTTTTTTTTTTTTTTCTTTCTCAGAATTCTGGGGAAAATTCATTAAAAAAAAGAGAGAGAGAGAGAAATCACCTAAAAAACTAAAAATCCCATCAACAGTTAGAAATGGGGAGAGAAAAATACACAAAATGTGAAAGTATGCTTACATTTTGGTAACCTGAGAATGTAGTCAGCAAGATAGGACCAACCATGGGGTGCACAGAAGAGACTCTAAGGAAAAAAAAAAATTATAATAACCTGGACCTGACAAAACACTTCTATATTTTAAGTTAAGACAAATTTTCAAATATTAAACTTCTGGATATCTAATCAGTGTGAGAATTTAAATATGATGACTGGTTTTCATTTGGATATTTTGTTTTCAAGGATTGTTCTAACATCAATGGACAAGACAATGAGGTTTTCTAACAACTGGGCAGGGAGCATAATTAATTTTAGTTCACGTTTTTAATTTTTCCTCTCAATATATTACAAATAACCTTATCATTATTACTTATGATGACAATGTTACAAATTATTGCATCTTAATATTTGTTTGTCTGATTTTAAACTGTTGTTGTTGTTGTTGTTATGTGCCGTCGAGTCAG
>NW_006936971.1:0-2664 GCF_000298275.1 Orycteropus afer afer
CAATGACATGAGACAAAGTATATGTGAACTGCTGTATGGAAAGTGAATTTGCTCTGTAAATCTTCACCCAAATCAAAATAAAATATAAATAAATAATTCAAAAATGGTTAGAACAGTACATCAATGGGGAACTGCCAGAAATTCAAGCTGGATTCAAAAGAGGACATGGAACAAGGTATATCATTGCTCATATCAAACAGATCTTGTCTGAAAGGAAAGAATACCGGAAAGATGTTCAATTGTGCTTTATTAACTATGCAAAGTCTTTCTACTGTATAGATATTAACAAATTATGAATAAAATTACAAAGAATGGGAATTCCTGAACACTTAATTGTGCTCATGCAGAACCTGCACATAACCCAAGAAGCAGTCATTCGAATAGAACAAGAGAAAGTTGTGTGGTTTAAAATAAAGAAAGATGTGAGTCAAGGCTGTATCCTCTCACCATACTTGTTCGATCTGTATGCTGAGCAAATGATCTGAGAAGCTGGACTATAATAAGAATGCGGAATCAGGATTGGAAGCAGACTCATCAACAACCTGGGATATGGAGATGACACAACCTTGCTTGTTGAAAGTGAGGAAGATTTGAAGCACTTTTTGATAAGATCAAAGACACCAGCCATTGCTAAGAATTACATCTCAACAATGAGAAAACAAAAATCTTCACAACTGGACCAATAAGCAACATCATGATAAATGGAGAAAAGACTGAAGTTGTCAAGGATTCATTTTGCTCAGATCAACAATCAACACTCATGGAAGCAGCAGTCAAGAAATCAAAGGATGTATTGCATTGCACAAATTGCTGCAAAGGATATCTTTAAAGTGTTAAAAAGCAAAGATATCACCTTGAGGACTAAGATGTGAGTGACCCAAGCCATGGTATTTTCACTCTCTCATATGCATGTGAAAGTTGTACAATGAACAAAGAAGATCACAGAAGAATTGATGCATTTGAATTGTGGTGTTGGTGAGCAATATTGAATATACTATGGACTGCTAAAAGAACAAACAAATCTATTTTAGGGAAAGTACAGCCAGAATTGGTCCCTAGAGATGAGAATGGCCAGACTCCGTCTCTTGTACTTTGGTTATTGTCAGAGGACCAGTTCCTGCAGAAGGATATGATGCTTGGTAAAGCAGAGGGTCAGCAAGTAAAGGGAAGACCCTCATTGAGATAGATTCACACAATGACTGTGATGATGGACTCTCAAGCATGGCACCCATTATGATTATGGCATAGGAGTGGGTAGTATTTCATTCTATTATACATAGGGTCACTATGAGTTAGAACTAACTCAACAGCACCGAACAATAACATATGTAAGCAAAAACTGGAGAATGAATAAGGAAGACTGAAGAATAATTCATGTCTCTGAATTAAGGTGTTGACAAAGAATATTGAATATACCATGGACTGTCATAGGATCTTTGGTGGCATAGTGCTGAAGGCATCTGATGGTAACCAGAAGGCTGGTGGTTCAAACCCACCAGCCACTCCTCAGAAGGAAGATTGAGGAATCTACTTCCGTAGAGATATCGCCTGGGAAACCCAAGGAGGGGTCACTACGAGTCAAAAAGACTTGAGAGCAGTGAGTTTTTATGGACTATTAGAACAAACAAACCTATCTTGGCAGAAGTATAGACAGCTAGAATACTCCTTAGAAGCAAGGATGGCCAGACTTTCGTTTCTCATACTTTGGTCATGTTATCAGCAGGGGCCAGTCCCTGGAGAAGGACATCATACTAGGTAAAGTAGAGGGTTGGTGAAAAAGAGGTAGACCCTCAATGAGATGGACTGATACAGTGGCTGCAACAATGGGCTCAAACATAGCAATGAGTGTGAAGAGGTACAGGATTGGCAGTGTTTCATTCTGTTATACAAAGGGTCAATATGCATCAGAACCAACTCGACAATGCCTAACAACAATGAGGCTATTTGTTCAGATTTTGGAGGCCAGCAGTCACTGATCAAGTGGCTGCAAAACAGGATCATACAACTTTTAGAAAAACTTCTAAATAGTTCAACATCTTTTGTTTGACTTTAGTCTTACTGTTGTTAATATTAAGAGCTCTGCTTTCCCTTTGTTCGCATTTGCCTGGTTTATCTCTGCCTATCTTTTAATAATAATATTGCTGAGTAAGTTTGCTAATTTATGCCTTTTGCAGATGTCATTTTGTTTTTTATTGTTTTCTGAATTTAATACTTACTTTTTTTCCTATCATCTGTGTGTGTGTGCATATATGTGTATGTGTTTCCCTTTCTGGTGATTTTGAAGATTTACAGTCTATTTTGACTCTTCCAGTGGTTTCTATAACTTTAAGTAATAGGATTTTTGTATTTCCTGATTTTTATCATCTTTAGATGGTATCTACCGATTCCTGGGGATGGCGCTGGTAAGCATCAGTGAGCTGGGTGCCAGCAGGAGGATGTCAGAGCACCTGGGGGTGGCACCAGTAAGTGTAAGAGAGCCAGGCAGAGGCAGGTAGGTGTCAGAGCACCTGGGGGTGGCACCGGTAATGGCAGGGGTGTGAGCAGAATGGTTTGGAACAGCTCAGACAAACGTGTCTATCAGTTTGTCTTATGGTGGTGGCTTGTGTGTTGCTGTGAGGCTGGAGGTTATGCCACCAGTGTTTCAAATGCCAGCAGGGTTACCCA
>NW_006936972.1:0-512 GCF_000298275.1 Orycteropus afer afer
AAGGTTTTTTCTGTGTTTTCTTTGGTCTGTCTCTCAATCCCTTGAATATACCTAAAGACAATTCTTTTGAATTCCTTATCAGAGAGTTCCAATGCCACTTCTTCCTCAGGGATGTACTCTGGGTCTGTATCCTGCTCCCTTGTTTCCACCACTTTATCCTGCTTCCCTGTGTGGGCTGCGATGGTCTGCTGCCTCCGAGGCATCATGACGTCGCTGTATTCAGATCCCTGTCAACAGTTTATGAAGAGCAGCCAAGGGTGGCTCAGGCTCCTCTTGGTGGCCTTTCATCGTTGGCCCGTTGCTGGAGATGCAGGAAGTGGCTCTCGCCTAGTAAGTGAAGTCCCAGGAGCTGTAGGTGCGGTTGTGTCCCATGCAGACTGTTGTTGTCTCCCACTCAGTTAAACACAAACCACAATTGACTGTCCATCGAAAAACTGCAAGCCCATGGATGTAAAACACACCATGTAATCACACAGGAACAGCAACCAAAAAAAGAGAAAAGGGAAATAAAA
>NW_006936972.1:1257-2318 GCF_000298275.1 Orycteropus afer afer
TATCCTGCCACGATGCTAAATCTCTCAATTAGTTCCAGTAGATTTTTGACTGAGTGTCTTTGGTTTTCTAGGTATAGGATCATATCACCTGCAAATAGGAATAGTTGGACTTCTTCCTTACCAATTTGGATGCCTTTGATTTCCCTTTCTTGCCTTATTGCCCTGGCTAGAACTTCCAATACAGTGTTGAATAGACGGGGTGATAGAGGGTATCCTTGTTTGGTTCCTGTTCCCAAGATTGATTTCAGTCTCTCTCCATTGAGAATAATGCTGGCTGTTGGTTTTGCATAGATGCCCTTTATTATGTGGAGGAATATCCTTTCTATTCCTATTTTGCTGAGAGTTTTGATCAGCGATTGGTGTTGGATTTTATCAAATGCCTTTTCTGCATCAATTGATATGATCATGGGGTTCTTTTTCTTTGTTTTATTTATGTGGTAGATGATGTTGATTGTTTTTCTAATGTTGAACCATCCTTGTATGCCTGATATGAACCCCACTTGGTCATAATGAATTATTTTCTTGGTATGTTGTTGGAATCTATTGGCTAAGATTTTGTTGAAGATTTTTGCATCTATATTGATGAGGGATATTGGTCCCAGTGGATCCCACTGGGATCCCAGGTCATATGGTTTTCTTTTTAGTGATGTCTTTGCCAGGTTTTGGTATCAAGGTTATGCTTGCTTCGTAAAATGCATTAGGGAGGATTCCATTCTTTTCTGTGTTCTGGACTAGTTTGAGTAGGTTTGGTGTCAGTTCCTCTCTGAATGTTTGATAGAATTCTCCGGTGAAACCGTCTGGGCCAGGCCTTTTTTTTGTTGGTAATTTTTTTTATGACCTGTTCAATTTCTTCTTATGGATCTCTTCAACTTTTCCACATCATTCTGTGTTTACATAAGTAGTATGTTTCTAGAAATCTGAACATTTCTTCCAGATTTTCAAATATTTTGGCGTATAGTTCTTTATAGTATCCTGATACTATCCTTTTCATTTCAGTTGTTTCTGTTGTGATGTCGCCCATTTCATTTCTTATTTGTGTTATTTGTATTCTCTCCATCTTT
>NW_006936973.1:0-857 GCF_000298275.1 Orycteropus afer afer
ACAGCAAACAATTCATACTTGTCAATAATTATACTGAATGTTAATGGGTTAAATGCAGCACTCAAAGACAGAGAGTTGCAAATTAGATAAGAAAACAAAACCCTTCAATATGCAGTCTACAAGAGACACACTTCAGAGACAAAGACAAAAATAGACTAAAAATCAAAGGTTGGAAAAAGATATATCAAGCAAAAGGCAACAGTAAAAGAGCAGGAGTGGTAATATTAATTTCTGATCAAATTGATTTTAAGACAAAAACCTCCACATGAGACAAGGAAAGATATTATATAATGATTAAAGGATCAATTGAACAAGAAGATATAACCATAATAATTATCTATGGACCCAATGAAAGAGCCCCAAAACACATAAGTCAGACTTTAAAGGAGTTGAAAAGGCAAACAGATGACTCCATAGTCATAGTGGGAGAATTTAACATACCCTTTCAATGAAAGATAGAACAACTGGAAAGAAACTTCACAAAGATGCAGAAGAGCTAAACAATACAATCCACCAACTTGACCTTATAGACATCTACAGAGTATTTCAGCCAACAACACCACAATATACATTCTTCTCCATGCACACTGAACATTTTCCATGACCATATGTTAGGCTACAAAGCAAGCCTTAATAAATTTAAAAACATTGAAATACTACAAAGCATCTTCTCAGCTCATAATGCTATCAAATTAGAAATCAACAATAGGAAGATAAATGGAAAAAGAGTAAATACATGGAAACTGAAAAACACACTCCTGGAGAAAGACTGGGTAAGAGAAGAAATAAAAATTGAAATTCAAAAATTCCTTGAATCAAACAAGAATAAAAACACAACATACCAAAATCTTTGGGAC
>NW_006936973.1:2952-3483 GCF_000298275.1 Orycteropus afer afer
CCAGGGCCATAAAGCAAGAAAGGGAAATCAAAGGCATCCAAATTGGTAAGGAAGAAGTCAAACTATCCCTATTTGCTGATGATATGATCCTATACTAGAAAACACAAGAGACTCAGTCAAAACTCTACTGGAACTAATTGAGAGATTTAGCATCGTGGCAGGATACAAGATCAACATCCACAAATCAGTTGGATTTCTCTACACCAGCAAAGAGATTGCTGAAAAAGAAAGAAGGAAATCAATACCATTTACAGTAGCTACCAAAAAAATAAAATACTGGGGAATAAATCTTACCGGGGACACAAAAGACCTGTACAAAGAAAACTATACAAAACTACATCAAGAAACCATAAGAGAGCTACATAAATGGAAGAACATACCATGCTCGTTAATAGGAAGATTGAACATTGTGAAGATGTCAGTTCTATCCAAAGTGATCTATACATTCAATGCAATCCCAATTCAGATCCCATCAACATTCTTTAAGGATATGGAAAAAACAATCACTAACTTTATATGAAAAGGAAAGAG
>NW_006936974.1:0-636 GCF_000298275.1 Orycteropus afer afer
AATGGATTTCAGCTCTTTGTCCAAGGTCAGCTGACCATAGGTGGATGGATCTGTTTTTGGGTTCTCAATTCTGTTCCACAGTCTATGTGTCTGTCATTGTACCAGTACCAGGCTGTTTTGAATACTGTGACTGTATAGTACGTTTTGAGATCCAAGAGTGTGAGACCTCCTGCCTTGTTCTTCTTCAGTGGGGCTTCTCTTCTGTGGGGGCTATCTTTTCTGTATAAAGTTAGTGACTGGTTTTTCCATGTCTTTAAAGAAGGTTGATAGGATCTGGATTGGGAATGCATTGAATGTATAGATTGCTTTGGGTAGTATTGAGATTTTCACAATGTTTCAGTCTTCCTATTCATAAACATGGCAAGTTCCATTTATGTAGATCTCTTATAGTTTATTGAAATATTTTGTTTTGTATTTTTCTTTGTATAGGTCTTTTGTGTTCTTGGTAAGATTTATTCCCAAATATCTGAGCTTTTTGGTAGCTATTGTAAATGGTACTGATTTCCTTATTTTCTTCTCAGAGATCCCTTTGCTGGTGTAGAGGAATCCAACTGATTTTTGCATATTGATCTTGTATCTTGCCACCATGCTAAATCTGTCAATAAGTTACAGTGGTTTTCTTACTGACTCTCTTGG
>NW_006936974.1:1926-2603 GCF_000298275.1 Orycteropus afer afer
CACAGCAGGTTAGCAAACAGTTCTGCAGCCCAAATGCATCTGTAATATGTAGACGTAAGTAGAAAAGGAGGGAGGGATGCATTCTCAAAAGTGATTTTGTTGATGACCCCAAGGCTACACACGTAGATTTAATGAACCAAATGTTAATTAAAAACCAGTTGCTGTTGAATCAACTCCAACTCATGACGATCCCCTTAGTGTCGGAGTAGATCTGGGCTCCATAGAGTTTTCAATGGCTAACGGTTTGTTGAGTAGATTGCCAGATCTTTCTTGGAAGACACCTGTGGATGTACTCGAACTGCCAACTGTTCAGTGATCCTCTAAGCCCATTAACCATTTGCAGCACCTAGGGACGTGCCAGACGCTGGCCGCCCAAATCTTTGTATACTTCCCCAAAGTGATTTCCATCTGCAAAGCCTTGCCCCAAACAGATATCTCCATATATTCCAACACCACAGGTTCCCACCCAAACAGCAGTGACTGGCACAAATCCTCTGCAGCCTGTTCACAGAAATCTCACTATGAGACTTGAAAGCTCACCATGGACAGGGAAACTGTGCAATCGCTAGGAAAGAGCTCAGGATGTGGAGATTGACCAATAGGTGAGGACACAATTCTCATTCTGCCACTTAACTTCTCTGGGCAATGTGCCTAAGGCACTTGACTGCTAACCAGAA
>NW_006936975.1:0-2490 GCF_000298275.1 Orycteropus afer afer
TGTTGGAGATTTTGGGTTAAGTTGTTGTTTTTGGTTCTTTCTCCTTTTTTGATATATGCATTTATTTTTATAAACTGGCCTCTGATCACTGCTTTTGCTGTGTCCCAAAGATTTTCATATGCTGTCTTTTCATTCTCGTTCGATTCAAGGAATTTTTAATTTTGCATTTTATTTCTCCTATTACCCAGTCTTTTTTAAGGAGGGTGTTGATCAGTTTCCATGTGTTTGCTCTTTTCCCATTGAGCTTCCCATTGTTGCTTTCCAATTTGATAGCATTGTGAGCTGAGAGGATGCTTTGCAGTATTTCAATGTTTTTAAGTTTATTAAGAGTTACTTTTAACATATGGAGAATCTTCCATGTGCACTGGAAAAGAATGTGTACTGTGCTGTTGTTGGGTGAAATGCTCTGTAGATGTCTATAAGTTCAATTGGTGGATTGTACTGTTTAACTCTTCTGTGCCTTTGTTGAGTTTCTTTCCAGTTCTATCTTTCATTGAAAGTGCAGTATTAAACTCTCCCAGTATCACCTTGGAGTCATCTATTTGCCTTTTCAACTGTTTTAAAGTCTGATTTATATATACTGGGGTTCTTTCATTGGGTCCATAGATATTTACTATAGTTATATCTTCTTGTTCAATTGATCCATTAATCATTATATAATGTCCTTCCTTGTCTCTTATGGTGGTTTTTGTCTTAAAGTCAATTTGATCAGAAATTAATATTGCCACTCCTGCTCTTTTTTGGTTGCCATTTGCTTGACATATCTTTTTCCAACCTTGGATTTATAGTTTATTTTTGTCTTTGTCTCTAAGGTGTATCTCTTGTAGACAGCTTGTTGATGGGTTATGTTTCCTTATCTAGTCTGCAACTCTTTGTCTCTTGAGTAGTGCATTTAATCCATTATCATTCAGTGTAATTATCAACAAGTATGAATTGAATGCTGTCATTTTGTTATGTTTTTTTGATGGTGTTCCTGGTTCCTTTGTTCCATACAATTTTCTGTGCTGAGCTCATTATGTTTATGAATTGTGTTACATTTCTTTTGTTGCTATTGTTTTAGTATTTGTTAAATATTTGTGCTTGCCCTCTTTTTTATTGTGATGTGAAAGTTTATCATCTTTTTTGAGGTTACCTTGTGATTTATAATTTTCTCCCCAAGTTTGGAACAGTCCATTTTATCTTGCAACTCTCCTGACTTTCTCACCATTCAGAAGTTCTATGAACTACCTTATTTTTTCCCTCTTTTTGATTTGTAGCTGTCCTCGTTTGCCAATTGATGTCTCTGGTTCCCTGTGTACAATCTTGTAATCTTATTTTACTTGGGATACTACCATAGCTCTGTTGGTTTCTGGGTTATGTCATCTTGTGTATTAATGGTCAGTTGTTGTTTGCTATTATTCGTTCTCTCTGCAAAGGAATACCTTTAGTATCTCTTGTAGAGTTGTTCTGGTTTTAACTTAATTTCTGCTTATCTGTAAATCTCCTAATTTCACCATCATATATGAGGGACAACTTTGCCAGGTATATAATTCTTGGTTGAAAATTTTTCTCTCTCAGAGTTTTATGTATGTCATCCCATTGCCTTCTCACTTGTGTGGTTTCTGCTGAGAAATCAGAGCTTATTCTTGTTGGTTGTCCTTTGTAAGTACCTTTACATTTTTCTTGTGTTGCTTTCAGGATTCTTTCTTTGTCTCTGATTCTGATGAGTTTGATGATGATAGGTCTTGGTGATTTTTTGGGGGGTCTATCCTCTTTCGGGTTTGTTGGACTTCCTGAATGGATATATTCTCCTCTTTCATCATATTAGGGAAGTTCTCTTCCAGCAAATCTTGGATAATTTTCTCAGTAGTTTTCTTTTTCTCTTCCTGTTCTGGAATTCCAATGACACATAGGTTATTCCTTTTAATGGTATCCCACATGAACGTTAGGCTTTCTTAATTTGTTTCAATCTTTTTTCTGTTTGATCCCTTTCCAAAGAAGTATTCAGATATTTGTCTTAAGTCTCATTAATTCTGTTTCCCATTGATTCAATTCTACTCCTTTACCCTTCAAATGTGCTATCTATTTCTGAAAATTTAGTATTAGCCTTCTGGAATTCTATCTGTAGATTTTGCATCATTTCTAATGTTTCATTTATTTTGTCATTTTGTTTTTGTATTTTCTTCCAAAATTTTTCTAGGCTTTTGTGTTTATATTCCTTAATTTTTTCAATATTTTCCTTGATCTGTCTCTCAATCTTTTGAAGATAACTAAGTATATATATTTTTTTAATTCCTTATCAGGGATTCTAATGCTTCATCTTCCTCAGGGATGTGTTGTGGGTCTATATCCTGCTCTCTTGTTTCTACCACTTTATCTTGCTACTTTGTTTGGACTGAGATGGTTTGTTGTTCCTGAGACATTGTGATGTTGTATTGAGATCTCTGTTAACTGTTTGTGAAGAGCTAAGGATGAGAAAGGCTCTTCCTCATGGTCATTTATTGTTGGCCT
>NW_006936976.1:0-1905 GCF_000298275.1 Orycteropus afer afer
ATATATATATATATTTTTTCATACAACATTGAGAAGTCAGGGGGTCACATTATTAATGAAAAGAGAAAACATCTCCAATGGAAAGAGTAGCAAATGGCAGAGTAATAACACAGCTGGCTGGAGAAGAGGAAGGGCATGTCTAACCACTTCTCCTTTGATGTTGATTCAAAAGCACTTCCACAATTTAGTGAAGCTATTTTTAAGAAGCTGTTGTGTTTAAACAAAGGTCTGGCGGTGTTTCTAGTATGTGACAATACTAGGGCGGAAAGAGTACAGGAAGCACAGTGCCCCCAGCCATTCGGGGAGTGGTGAGTACTCCAGCGTTCAGTTCTAACACAGAATGTTCAGAGTTTCTTAATCAAGATTGGAAACACGTAATCAGCAGGAAAATATTGGGGTTTTAAAATAGACCTAATTGCTCAGAAGAGTGCCTCAGGTTTGGTCTTATGTGCACATTTGTTTTCTGAGACCATTTGCACTTTCTCCAACAGCAGCACTAGCAAAAGTACTCATGCTCTGTGTGGGCGGTATACTTTAAACTGCTTTTAAAAATATTTCATTTGTTCTTTCTTGACCTATTTTATTTCCTAAAGCAGTTTACAATTTCTGATACACACACATCTCTGGATAGTGATAGTCGTTAATATGCTCATCTGCTAACTGAAAGGTTAGAGGTTCAAGTCCATCAAGGACAGGTGCTGTGGAAAAGAGATATGATGATTTGCTTCTGAAAAATCAGCCACTGAAAAGTCTGTGGAACACAGTCCTACTGACATAGATGGGGTCACCATAACTCAGAATCAATTCAATAGCATTAGTTTAGATTATATATATATATAGGAGCTCTGGTAGCATAGTGCCTAAGGCACTTGACTGCTTACCAGAAGGCTGGCAGTTCAAACCTATCAGCCGCTCCTCGCAAGGAAGATGGGGCAATCTACTTCCATAGTGATATTGCCTCGGAAACTCAAGGAGGGGTCGCTATGAGTCGGGTCCGACTCAACGGCACATAAAAACAACACAATATATATAGAACTGCTGTATGAAAAGTGAATTTACTCTGTAAATCTTCACCCAAATCCTAATTAAAAAAAAAAAAAAACAATATATATATATAATATTAATGCATATAAATTTTTTCTTTTCAGGAAAAATGATTAAATTTGATCTCATTAATCAAAATGTTGTCTACATTAATTTTTCATTGAAAACAATGACCTTTTATTTTCTCAAAATATATAGAATCTTAAAATATTTATGATTCATTGAGAAAACAAGTTTGTTTCTTTGAAATGCATTGTCTACTTAAGATATGCAGACATGTACCAAATGATATGGAGACATGTACTAAGTATAGCTATCAAGTAGTAAAAAATTTTCCCAAATAGCCTATGTAATCATCATTTTATAATGCTGAACAGAAGAGTGCAGAAGTTCTAGCCAAACAGAAATGCAATTAAAGGAAGTTAACTCCTTTAAATTGACAGAATCTGGACTGCATTTTTTTCTCTATACTGGATATATTCCATCTCTATATCATGAAACAAAACTTTCACATTTCCTTAAGACTAAAAGTTCAGTCTGATAAACAAAGTCAGCTCAGGCACAATTCATTAACTGACTGAACACTTGTCAGGCAACTGCACCACTTTATTTCTCAGCAAACATGGAGATAAATTCCACTTGTAGGGGTTAACAAAACATTTCAAAGAATAAAGTAAGTTCACTTGATGGAACAAAGTTACAGAAGACAAAATGCAAGGTTTATAATTACCCAGATTTTACAGTTACTGAGAGTCTGGAAAGATACATGTAGGCAAGATTGTTGAAGCTTTAGGACTGCTGCCTAACACACAAGGTAATGCAATCATTAAACAGCCAGAAATGTGATTCTGTATCATTTTA
>NW_006936976.1:2005-2707 GCF_000298275.1 Orycteropus afer afer
TTTAACTATATGGTCTTTTGGAGACATATAAAATTTCATTCATACATAGTAAATCTTATTGTTAACATTAGTTTATTAGTTTGAGTGTTGTATTACTTCCCTGGTAATGCAAATCTAGTATTACAATAAAAGGATAGGAGGAATTGTTGAGATATAGCATGAGGTAGTTAAGGTTATGTGTCACCTTGGCTGGGCCTGGTTTTGAGTGGCTGGGCAGCTGCATGTGGTTATTCCCCATGATGAGACTGGTAATCAACTCCAGGGTGGAATCTACTGTAAGTAGCTGAGTAGCTGTCTTAGGGATATGGTCTGCTTCCAGCATATAAAAGGATGCTTTGAGAAAGGTCTTAAGCTTCTTGGCACATTTGGATCCTGCCTTTGGCCAAGTCATTGGTAGTCTGACATGTTGTCTGCTGATCTTGAGACTGTTTAACTGGCTTGCTTGTTAGTCTTGGGACTGTGCCATTTTACTTGTTGCTCTTGAGTTTGTCAGCCTCAGCAGCCAGCAGCTGTCTGAGTTAAAAGATGCCTTAAAAAGTTGGTATTACTCAAGTAGACACACGCCCTGTAGAGAACAATCATGGGAGAAGGAAGGGCTGCTTATGCACAGGGTGCAGAAGAGTATGAAGGGATGGACACTGGCAGGAGGTAACTATGGGGAGGAAGTGGGAGGGGAGCTGCTGCATTGTAAATTTTGGTCAA
>NW_006936977.1:0-668 GCF_000298275.1 Orycteropus afer afer
TTCAAACCCACCAGCCACTCCTCGGAAGGAAGGTTGGGCAATCTACTTCCGTAGTGATACCGCCTCAGAAACCCAAGGAGGGGTTGCTATGAGTCAGATCCGACTCGATGGCAGTGGGTTTGATTTTTGTTTATATCATACTAGTGAGGTCACTGAGAACCAAGCAGATGAAGGGAATCCACTAAAGTTACAATCATTTGGAAGGAGGCCTGGTGACACAATGGGCAAAGTGTTCAGCTGCTAACTGAAAGGTCAGCAGTTTGACCCACCAGCAGCTCTGTGGGAGGAAAAAATCTGGCAATTGTTGTTAGGTGCTGTCAAGTTGGTTCCAACTCATAGCGACCCTGTCTGGACACTGTCTGGACCTGCACCATCCTCACAGTTGTTGCTAAGCTTCAGCCTAGGAAACCTTATGGGCCAGTTCTACTCTGTCTGATAGGATCACTAGGAGTCGAAATCAACTCAAGGGCACATAACAACACCAAATGATCATTAGAAGCCATAGATCATTAGAAGCCATAGAATCATAACATCTCAGGATTAACACAATATTTAAATAGCATAGACATTCAACTGAGATATGCAGATGATACAACTTTGCTTGCTGAAAGTGAGGATGACTTAAAGCACCTACTGATGAAGGTTGAAGAATACAGTCTGCAGTATGG
>NW_006936977.1:2623-3187 GCF_000298275.1 Orycteropus afer afer
AGTAAATGAACACAGGAAGCGGGAATCTATATAAAAAAACAAACTCTTTGCCGTTGAGTCTGACTCACAGTGACCCTATAGGGCAGAGTGGAACCACCCCACAGGGTTTCCAAAGCTGTCATCTTTACGGAAGCAGACTGCCACATCTTTCTCCCACAGAGTGCCTGGTGGGTTTGAGCCACAGACCTATGAGTTAGCAGCCAAGCACTCAACTACTGTGCTTCCAGGGCTCCTTTAAAAAAAGCCAAACCAAACTCACTGCTATCCAGTCAATTCCGACTCATAGCGACCCCCTCTGGGTTTTCCCAGGCAGTAAATCTTTCCAGCGATAGATTGCCCAGTTTTCCTTCCACGGAATGGCTGCTGGGTTGGACCGCCAGCCTTCTGGTTAGCAGTCAAATGCCTTAGGCACCATGCCACCAGAGCTCCCTTGGGAATCCATATGTTGTTGTTGTTGTTATTTGCCATCGAGTCAGCCCCGACTCATAGCGACCCCTCCTTGGGTTTCCTAGGCAGTATCACTACGGAAGTAGGGTTGCCCAACCTTCCTTCCGAGGAGTGGCT
>NW_006936978.1:0-742 GCF_000298275.1 Orycteropus afer afer
GAGGTAATTGAAAACAATAATGTTAGGAAATCATGAAACAGTAACTTCAGAAAGAGTTTCATACAATAAAATGATACACAATTAACTATTACATATTATATTATAAATTAATTAGTCATTTATTGTCCTCCATTTGCTATCTTATTTCTTTTCTTATAATCTCCCCCCCCACCTCTCTTTTTGCCCTTTTTTTGTGTTTAAGTCAGCGGTTCTCATCTCAAGGTATATATCAGAATCAGATATAAATATTTTATAAAAGAAAGATCTACCTCTCACAATGATTTTTCTGAATCAGAATTTGTTAGATGTAGACCATACACTTACGGTATAGAAACTCCACAAATGAAGTTGATACAACTGATGTAATTTCCTTGAGAGATTATTGATTTAGAGATTTCATAAGATTGAATCAGTGGATTCTCCAAAATTCAATGCAAATATATAAACAAATTAAAAGTATAGAGAAGATATTAAGAGGAAGGAAGGAAGGAACAGGATGTTGTAAAATCAGTTGTAGTTAATAGTCATCAAAGTGATTCTGACTCATGTGATCTTTTAGAAGAAGATTGCCAGGATTATCTTTCAAGGCACTTCTGGGTGGGTTTGACAATTTTTTAGTTAGTAGTTGATTACTTAACTGTTTTTGCCACCCAGGGACCCCTAAAATATATCTAGTAAGACACATAAACACACTCATACACATTATATATAGAGAATTTCTTACTCAATGTATAGGGAATAC
>NW_006936978.1:2167-2791 GCF_000298275.1 Orycteropus afer afer
CAAAACAACAATGAGATACCATCTCACCCCAGCACTAATGGCTAAGTTCAACAAAACAGAAAGTAACAAAGGCTGATGAGGATGTGGAGAGATTGGTACTCTCATACACTGCTGGTGGGACTGTAGAATGATGCAAACACTGTGGAAAACAGTATGGCAATTCCTTATAAAGCTGGAATTAGAAATACCATTTGACCCAGCAATCCCAATATTAGGTATATATCCTAAAGAAATGAGAACCAGGACAAGAATTGATATATGCACACCCATGTTCATTGTAGCATATTTACAATATCAAAAAGATGGAAACAACCTACATGCCCATCAACAGAAGAACAGATAACAAAACTATGGTACAACAACTGAGGAATGGATAACCAAACTTTGGTACATTCACACAATGGAATACTGTGCAACCCTAAAGAATAATGTAAAATCTGCAAAACACTGCATAATGTGGATGAACTTGGAGGACATTATGCTGAGTGAAATAAGTCAATCACGGAAGGACTAATATAGTATTAGTTCATTATTGTAAAAAGTCAAGGAAAGGTTTATAAATGGAAGGGAACTTTCTTTGTTGGTTACCAGGAGTGGGAGGGGAGGGGTGGGAACACTGCAAAA
>NW_006936979.1:0-1074 GCF_000298275.1 Orycteropus afer afer
TCAAGGAAGCTAAGGGTGGTGATTTGAGTTATACCCTCCAGCAAGGCAGGACTCAAGATACATTCCACCTGTGTTGCTCCAACAGAAATAACCCAAGTGAATGGCTTTAACAATCAGAAGCTACTCATTTGCTCAAGGAAAATTGCACCACAGAGCCCATTGCCAGTCATTATAGAGAACAACTACTACCAGCTGCCCAGCCAAGTTGACACCCAACCTTAACTACCACACCACCCCAAACAGGCATGGATAATAAATAGGATTTACAATACATCACTGAATAGAGGACAATGGTTAGAAGGGCTACATCAAACAATTCACTGCAACAGTACTCCAGCAAATTTGAAAATCTGGAAGAAATGCATAGATTTCTAGAAACACACGACTTACCTAAACTAACACAGAGTGATGTGGAAAAGCTGAACAGATCAATAACAAAAGAAGAAATTGAACATGTCATAAAAAAAAAATACCAACAAAAAAAAAGTCCTGCCCCAGGCGGTTTCACTGGAGAATTATGCCAAATATTCAGAGAAGAACTGACACCAATCCTACTTAAACTATTCCAAAACATACAAAAGGATGGAACCCTCCCTAATTTATTTATGAAGCAAGCATAACCTTGATACACAAACCAGGCAAAGACATCACTCAAAAGGAAAACTACAGAACAATGTTGATGTTGTTGTTGTTAGGTGCCATTGAGTCAGACCCAACTCATAGCGACCCCTCCTTGGGTTTCCGAGGCAGTATCACTACGGAAGTAGACTGCCTCATCTTCCTTCCGAACAGAACAATATCATTTATGAATATAGATGCAAACATCTTCAACAAAATCCTAGCCAACAGACTCCAACAACATATCAAGAAAATCATTCATTATGACCAAGTGGGGTTCATATCAGGTATGCAGGGATGCTTCAACATTAGAAAAACAATCAACATCATCCACCACATAAATAAAACAAAGAAGAACTACATGATCATATCAATTGATGCAGAAAAGGCATTTGATAAAATCCAACACCCATTCCTGATCAAAACTCTCAGCAAAATAGGAATAGAAGGGACATT
>NW_006936979.1:1843-2515 GCF_000298275.1 Orycteropus afer afer
ACACAACAACAACAACTTTATATGGATAGGAAAGAGACCTCTGATAAGCAAAGCACTATTGAAGAAGAACAAAGCAGGAAGTCTCCCACTGATGGATCTTAAACACCTACTACCATAGCCACAGTAGTCAAAACTGCCTGGTAGTACTATAATGACAGACACATAGACCAATGGAATAACACTGAGAACCCAGAAATAGATCCATCGACCTATGTATGGTCTGCTGATCTTTGACAAAGGGCTCAAATCCATCAAGTGGGGAAAAGAATGTTTGTTTAATAAATGGTGCTGGCAAAACTGGATATCCATTTCCAGAACAATGAAACAAGATCTGTACCTTATACCATACACAAAAACTAACTCCAGATGGATCAAAGACTTAAAAGTGAAACCCAAAACTATAAAGTTCCTCAAGGAAAAACTAGGGGCAAATTTAGGGGCCTTAATATACAGCATAAATAGACTACCAAGAATAAGCCAAAATGCACAAACAGCAGAAAAGAAACTAGATGAATGGGACCTTCTAAAAATTAGTTTTTTTTTAATTTATTGTGATTTGGGTGATGATTTACAGAGCAAATTCACTTTCCATACAGCAGTTCACATATGCTTTGTCTCATGTCACTGACCATAGTTTACCACAATGCAACAGCTCCCCTACCACTTCCTCCC
>NW_006936980.1:0-1048 GCF_000298275.1 Orycteropus afer afer
AAATTTTGGTCAATGACATGAGACAAAGTATATGTGAACTGCTGTATGAAAAGTGAATTTACTCTGTAAATCTTCACCCAAATCCTAAAAAAAAAAGAAACCAGACCCAGAAGACTACATATTATACTATATCTTTAAAAAAAACAAACAAACAAAAAAGACTTTCTAGAAAAAAGAAAACTGTAGGAACATAAATAAGACCATTGGTTGCCAGGAAGATTGGGAGGGGATTGACTATAAAGGGAGATAAGGAAATTTTGGAGGGTGACAGAATCTTCTATATCTAAATCTTCTATATATCAGGTGGTGGTTACATGACTGACTATTCTGGGAAACTCAGACAACTCTCTATCTAAACAGGGTAAATTTTACTGTATGCAAATTATAATTCAATGAGCCTTGTCTAAAAACAAACAAACAAAACAGATAAAATCAGATTTCAAATGAGTTATAAAGAAGTTTTTCAAAATAAATTAAAATGATGCAGTTGTCTGTTGGTTTGTCCTACTGTAGTGGCTTGTATGTTGCTGTGATGCTTGAAGCTATGTCACTGGTATTTCAAATGTCAAACACAAGCACAGTCACCCCTTGTGGACTCAGAAGTTTCCAG
Organism: Orycteropus afer afer; assembly: GCF_000298275.1. Taxonomy (NCBI): domain Eukaryota; kingdom Metazoa; phylum Chordata; class Mammalia; order Tubulidentata; family Orycteropodidae; genus Orycteropus; species Orycteropus afer. The sequence goes on from NW_006936980.1 coordinate 611, forward strand.
TAGAACTTCAAGTAAGATAAACTGAGAAGAAGGATACAGTGATCTACTTCTTAAAAAAAAAAAAAAAAGAAAGAAAGAAAGAAAAAATTGACCAGTGAAAACCTTATGAACGGCAGCAGAACACTGTAGGATATAGTGACCTTCAGGTTGGAAGGTATACAAAATATGACAAAGCAAGAGCTGCCTCCTCAAAGTAGGGTTGACCTTACTGACACGAATGGAGCAAGGCTTTTGGGACCTTCATTTGCTGATGTGGCATGACCTAACATGTGAAAAAATCCATTGGTAATTGGAACATAGAAAGTATGAAGTATGAATCTGGAAAAATAGGTTGTCAAAACAAAATTGAGGTCTTGAGAAGGCAAGATGGTGGACTAGGCAGAACGACTGCACAGACCCTCTTCAACAAAGAAAAGGGAAACCAATTAACACAGACAC
>NW_006936980.1:1746-2270 GCF_000298275.1 Orycteropus afer afer
TTTTTTCTTTCCCCCCTTTGTTCTCATGGTTAACTCCATTCCTTGATTTTCTTTTTGCATTTTTCCCATTTTTTTCTTCATCTATTATTCTCCTTCCCTACTTTTTTTTCTTAGTGTCCTATCCCCAGATATTGCAGGTTTTCTTGTTTTCTCTTCTTTTTTTTCCCCATTTTTTCTTTTTTTGTTTACTGTTCCTGTGTGATTACAAGGTGTGTTTTTCGTCCATGGGCTTTTAGTTTTTTGATGGTTATTCAGTTGTAATTTGTATCTAATTAAGTAGAAGAAAAAACAGTCCCCATAAGACACAACTATACCCACACCTCCTGCAACTTCATTTAATGAGTGACAGCCACTACCTCCTTCTCCACCAATAGGCCAATGATAAAAAAAAAACACCAAGAAGAGCCTGAATCACCCTTGGCTGCTCTCCACAAACAGTTAACAGAGATCTAAATACAACAACGCCATGATGCCTCGGAGACAACAGACCATCACAGTCCACACAAAGAAGCAGGATAAAGTGG
>NW_006936981.1:0-710 GCF_000298275.1 Orycteropus afer afer
AACCTTGCCCCTTGTCAGCTCTACTATACACCTGGGAATTCTGTTAATTCACATAAACTTATAGGACCATTGTGTATCAACCCTATATATGTTCTTGGATACACTCCCCATTTCATAGACATACCTAATGTACATCCTGTCCATCCATCTATCCACCCATATACCCATGTCTGCCTTCATTGACAACACAGTACTATATGTGCAAAAAAGTTCATATTTGTTGTCTGTACCTCCCATGTACCTCTCTATGTCTTTGTCATCCTCAATGGTGTCATATTGGTCACACAGATTTGGTACATTGCCCTTCTCTTCACGCAAATCAATACTTACCTCTATCTATCTAACAGTGTTCCCTTCCCTCCCCTCCCACCCCTGGTAACCAACAAAGAAAATTTCTTTCTATAGATTAACCTTTCCTTAACTTTTACAATAATGGACCAATACAATATTTGTCCTTGTGTGATTGACTTATTTTACTCAGCATAATGTCCTCCAAGTTCATCCACGCTATGCGGTGTTTTGCAGATTCTACATTATTCTTTAGCATTTCATAGTGTTCCATGTATGTACCATAGTTTGGTTATCCATTCCTCAGTTGATGGACACCAAGGTTGGTTCCATCTTTTGGCTATTGTAAATAGTGCTGCAATGAACATGGGTGTGCATATATCTGTTCTAGTCATGGCTCTCACTTCTTTAGGGTATATACC